>NW_027521126.1:0-123346 GCF_052094955.1 Ictidomys tridecemlineatus | reverse complement strand
GAACAGAGTTTGGAGCCTGCGGTGCAGAAGAATCTTACAGAGAGTAGAGATTGGAGAACTGGGTTCAGAAGGACAGTTGCATAGAGCAGAGGTTGGAGACTGCGGTGCACAAGGACTGTTACAGAGAGAAGAGGTTGGAGACTGTGGTGTAGAAGGATCTTACAGACAGTAGAGGTTGGAGACTGGTGTTCAGAAGGACTGTTGCAGAGAGCAGAGGTTGGAGACTGGGGTGATGAAGTACTTTTACAGATAGCGCAGTTTCGAGACTGGGTTGCAGAAGGATCATACAGAGAGAATTTTGCAGACAGAGGTGCATAAAGAGTGTTACAAGAACAGAGGTTTAAGACTGGGATTCAGAAGGATTTTTGCAGAGAGCAGTGTTTTCATACTGAGGTGCATAAGGACTGTTGCAGAGAGCACATGTTCGATCCTGGTGTGCAGAAGGACTGTTACAGAGAGCAGAGTATAGAGACTGAAGTGCAGAAGGCCTTTTACAGAGAGCAGGGTTCTGAGACTGGGGTGCAGTAGGACTTTTACAGATAGCATAGTTCGGAGACTGGGGTACAGAAGGATCGTTGCAGAGAGCAGAGGTTCAAGACTGAGGTGCAGAAGGACTGTTACAGAGAGAATAAGTTGTAGTCTGAGGGGCAGAAGGACTATTACAGAAAGAAGAGGTTGGCAATTGGGGTGCAGAAGGACCGTTACAGAGAGAAGAGTTTGGAGACTGCGGTACAGAAGGACTGCTACAGAGAGCAAAGTTTGGAGACTGGGGTGCAGAAGGACCATTGCACAGAGGAGATGTTGGAGACTTGGGTGCAGAAGGCCTGTTAAAGAGAGCAGAGTTATAAGACTGGGGTGCCGAAGGCCTGTTACAGAGAGCAGAGTATAGAGACTGGAGTGCAGAAGGCCTTTTACAGAGAGCAGGGTTTTGAGACTGGGGTGCAGTAGGACTTTTACAGATAGCATAGTTCGGAGACTGGGGTACAGAAGGATCGTTGCAGAGAGCAGAGGTTCAAGACTGAGGTGCAGAAGGACTGTTACAGAGAGAATAAGTTGTAGTCTGAGGGGCAGAAGGACTATTACAGAAAGAAGAGGTTGGCAATTGGGGTGCAGAAGGACCGTTACAGAGAGAAGAGTTTGGAGACTGCGGTACAGAAGGACTGCTACAGAGAGCAAAGTTTGGAGACTGGGGTGCAGAAGGACCATTGCAGAGAGGAGATGTTGGAGACTTGGGTGCAGAAGGCCTGTTAAAGAGAGCAGAGTTATAAGACTGGGGTGCCGAAGGCCTGTTACAGAGAGCAGAGTTTGGAGACTCGGGTGCAGAAAGACTGTTACAGAGAGCAGAGTTTGGAGACTGAGGAGCAGAAAAAACGTTGTAGAGAGCAGAGGTTTAAGACTGCTGTCCAAAGGAATTGTTACACAGATTAGAGGGTGGAAACTGGAGTGCAGAAGGTGTGTTACAGAGAGCAGAGTTTTGAGATTGGTGTGCAGAAGAACTGTTACAGAGAGCAGAGTTTGAAGACTGGGTTGCAGAAGGACTAATACAGAAAGTAGAGGTTGGAGACTGGGGTGTAGAAGGACCTTTACAGAGAGCAGAGTTTGGAGACTGCTGTACAGAAGGACTGTTACAGGGAGCAGAGTTTGGAGAATGGGGTTTTAAAGGATCCTTTCAGAGAGCAGATGTTGTAGACTGGTGTGCAGAAGGATCTTAGAGAGAGCATAGGTTGGAGACTGAGCTGCATAAGGACTATTACATAGAGCAGAGATTGAAGACTGGGGTGCAGAAGGATCGTTGCAGAGAGCAGAGGATGGAGACTTTGGTGGAGAACGATACTTACAGAGAGCAGATGTTGGATATTGGGGTGCAGAAATACAGTTACAGAGAGCACAGTTTGAAGACTAGGGTGCCAAAGACATGTTGCAGAGAGTAGAGGTTGGATACTAGGGTGCAGAAGAACTGTTACAGAGAGCAGAGGTTGTAGACTGAGGTGCAGAAGGACTTTTACAGAGAGCAGAGGTTGGAGACTGGGGTACAGAAGAACTGATACAGAAAGCAGAGTTTGGGGACGGGGGTGCAGAAAAACTGTAGCAGAGAAGAGAGTTTGGAGACTGGGGTGCAGAAGGACTGATGAAGAGAGCTGAGGTTGGAGATTTAGTAGTAGAAGATTGTTTAAGAGAACAGAGGTTGGATCCTGGGGTGCATATGGACTGTTACAGAGAGCAGAGGTTGGAGACTGCGCGAAGAAGAATCTTACAGATAGCAGAGGTTGGAGACTAGGGTGCAGAAAGACTGTTGCAGAGAGTAGTGTTTGGAAACTGAGGTGCAGAAAATTGTTTCAGAGAGGAGAGGTTGGAGACTGGAGTGCAGAAGGCCTGTTACAGAGAGCAGTGTTTGGAAACTGAAGTGCAGAAGGCCTTTTACAGAGAGCAGAGGTCTGAGACTGGGGTGCAGAAGGACTGTTATAGATAGCACAGTTCGGAGAGTGGGGTACAGAAGGATCGTTGCAGAGAGCAGAGGTTTTAGACTGAGGTGCAGAAGGACTGTTACAGAGAGCATAATTTGTAGTCTGAGGGGCAGAAGGACTATTACAGAAAGAAGAGGTTGGCAATTGGGTTGCAGAAGAACCGTTACAGAGAGAAGAGGTTGGAGACTGTGGTACAGAAGGACTGTTTCAGAGAGCAGTGTTTGGACACTGGGATGCAAAAGGACCATTGCATAGAGGAGATGTTGGAGACTGGGGTGCAGAAGGACAGTTACAGAGTGCAGAGGTTGGAGAGTGAGGTGCAAAATGATCGTTACAGAGAGCAGAATTTGGAGACTGAGGTGCAGAAGGACTTTTACAGAGAGCAGAGGTTGTAGACTGGGGTGCAGAAGGATTCTTACAGAGAGCTGAGGATGGAGACTGGGATGCATAAAAAGTGTTACAGAGAGCAGAGTTTGGAGATTCTGGTTAAGAAGAACTGTTAAAGAGAGCAGAGTTTTAAGACTGGGGTTCAGAAAGATTGTTATAGAGTGCAGAGTTTTGATTTGGGTGCAGCAGGACTGTTACAGAGAGTAGAGCTTGGAGACTGGTGTGCAGAAGAACTGTTACAGAGAGCAGAGGTTGGAGACTGCGGTGAAGAAGGCCTGTTACAGAGAGCATTGGTTGAAGAGTGAGGTGCAGAAGGATCGTTACAGAGAGCAGAGTTTGGATACTGAGGTGCAGAAAGATTGTTACAGAGAGCAGAGTTTGGAGACTGTGTTGCAGAATGATTGTTAGAGAGATCAGAGGTTAGAGACTGAGGTGCAGAACGACTGTTACAGATTGCAGAGTTTGAAGACTGGGGTGCAGAAGTATCATTGCAGAGAGAAGAGGTTGAAGACTGAGGTGCAGAATGGTCTTACAGAGAGCAGAGGTTAAAGACTGGGGTGCAGAAGGACAGTTACAGAGAGCACATGTTGGAAACTGGGGTGCAGAAGGAATGTTGAAGAGAGCATAGATTTCAGACTGGGGTGCAGAAGGACTGTTTCAGAGAGCAGAGGTTGAAGAATGAGGTGCGGACGGACTGGTACAGAGAGCAGAGTTTGGAGACTCTGTTGCAGAACGACTGATACACAAAGCAGAGTTTGGAGACTGGGGTGCGGAATGACCGTTACAGAGAGCACAGTTTGGAGACTGCGGTATAGAAGGACTGTTACAGAGAGCAGAGGTAGGAGACTGGGGTGCAGAATAACTGTTGCAGAGAACAGAGGTTGGAGACTGGGGTGCAGAAGAACTGTTGCAGAGAGCAGATTTTGGAGACTGAGGTGCAGAAGGTTTGTTACAGAGAGCAGAGTTTGGAGAATAGGGTGCTGAAGGATCTTACAGTGAGCAGAGGTTGGAGACTGAGGGCAGAAGGACTGTTGCAGAGAGCAGAGGTACGTTACTGAGCTGCAGAATAATCGTTTCAGAGAGAAGAAGTTGGAGACTGGGGTGAAGAAGGCCTGTTATAGAGAGCAGAGGTTGGAGACTGGGGTGCTGAAGGCCTGTTACAGATAGCACAGTTTATAGACTGGGTTGCAGAATGATTTTTGAAGAGAGCAGAGTTTTCAGACTTAGTTGCAGAAGGAATGTTGCAGAGAGCAGTTGTTCGAGAGTGGGGTGCAGAAGGACTCTTTCAGAGAGCAGAAGTTGGAGACTTGGGTGCAGAAGGATTCTTGCAAGGAGCAGAGGTTGGAGACTGTGGTGCAGAAGGCCTGTTACAGATATCACAGTTTGGAGACTCTTGTGCAGAAGGATATTATAGAGAGAAGAGTTTGGAGACTTAGGTGTAGAAGTACTTTTACAGAATCAGAGGTTGGAGACTGGGGTTTACAATGATTGTTGCAGAGAGCAGAGTTTTCAGACTGAGGTGCAGAAGGAGTGTTGCAGAGAGCAGATATTCGCGATTGGGGTGCAGAAGGAGTGTTTCAGAGAGCAGAACTTGAAGACTGGGTTGGAGAAGGATTGTTGCAGGGAGCAGAGGTTGGAGACTGGAGTGCAGAAAGACTGGTATAGAGAGCAGAGGTTTTAGACTGGGGTGCAGAAGGCCTGGTACAGAGAGCAGATCTTTGACACTGTCTTGCAGAATGATTGCTGATAGCTGGTGAGCCTCCTTCTGGACACTTCCTTTTCCGCACAGTACATCAGGCCCTCTCTCTTCACCCTGCTCTCTTTTGGCTTTATGAGCACCTGTGACTTCCACAGTCACTCTAAGCCGTGACTCTCAGGCTTATCTCCTGGGAACCTGTCCCGCTGCCTCCTGAAATCACCTTGGGGAGACCCCGCAGGTACCCAGACTCCAGGCCCAACCTCCTTCCCTCCTTTTCTCTCCCCAGACATGCTCCTTCATTTTTTATGTTTTAATGAGTCATCCCACTGCCACTCAGCTACCTCACAGACCAGGTCCCCTCTTGTCTTCTCATCACCTGGACTTTAAAGTGCTCCACCCAGGGCTCCTCTTCAGAGCTTTTCCCCAAGCTCCAAATGTCACATCTTCAGTTACCAGATATTTCCTTTTAATCTTGTTTTGGCACCCGATTACTCTCCCAGACTACATAAAAAAATTCTAACCAAAGCACATGGACTGTAGGTAGTATTATGGCTTAAAAATAGGGTATCCCCCCACCAAAAGCTCAGGGTCAGCCACAGTAGCAGTGTTCAGAGGTGAAATGATTAGACTGTGAGACTTGTGACCTCATCTGTGGATCCATCCATTTTTTGGGTTAATTATCTGAAAGGCCCACTGTACTGAGAGGAGTGTTGGCAGGTGGAGTGTGGCCAGAGACATGCCCTGGGGAATCACATCTTGTCCCCTGTGAACTGTCTCATCTCGTCCCCTCCCCCGCCCCAACCTTCTGGCTTCCATGAGCTAGGAATGCTTCCTCCCTTGTTCCCTTCCACCTTGGCGTTCCACCTCATCTTAGGCCGGCAGCAATGGGTCAGCTGGCCCCCGACCAAACCTCCAAGCCAGGGGGCCAGAGTGCATCTCCCCCTCCGGGTTGTTCTGGTCAGGCGTGTGGTAATTTTGGCAACCGTGGACTGACCCAGGGAGTAGGTGTTATGAGTGGATTGGACCCACAACCGTTTCCTAAATTCACAGATTCTGTCATTTTCAGAGCTCAAGCCATTTCTTACTGGATGGCCTGTTTCCAGCCTGCCCTCACCTAGAATGCAGTCTACTAGTGATTATTGAGATTCTCCAGCCGTCCTGGTCCTGCCCATTTGCACACCACAGCTAGCTCCTAGGCAGCCAGACCCATGTACCTCCTGCTGCCCACTGAGGAGAGAAGAGAGATATTCTGAGGAGCCTGTTAGAAGTCCATACTTATTTTTTTTACAAACCAAACTCAGAGGGCATGTTTCAGGTAGTCCTTCACATGCGACTTTGAGAAATCAGACTCACAATGATTTTTGTGATTCTCTCCCAGGCTCCAATAACCACCGCTCTACTCCCTACTTCTCTGAGATCAACTTTTTAGCTTCCACTAAGAAGTGAAAAACTGCTATTTCTCTTTATGTGTCTGGCAAATTTCACTTAATATAATGTCTTCCATGAACTAGTTTTAAATAGAAACTGCACAACAAATTCTTATATGTCAGATTTAAATTTTATTCTGAAGAGATAATTCGAAATGGTCACATATGTTTATGTAGGAAAATGTTCATTAAAATATTTATAGGACTGGAGATGATCTGAATGTTTAGCCAAAGGGGAGAGATTAAGTTTATTTAAGAGAGATGTAAGCTTATTGATCATCTCAATAGATGCAGAAAGAGCATTTAACAAAATATAGCACCCCTACCTGTCAAAACAGTAGAAAAACTATTGACAGAAGAAACTTTGTAAAAGCATTGTAAAAGATATCTATGCTAAACCCAAGGCAGCATCATTCTAAGTAGAGAAATGTTGAAAGCATTCACTCTAAAAACTGGAAGAAGACAGGGTGCCCCCTCTTTCACCACTTCTATTTAACTTCATTTTTGAAATTGCCAGAGCCATTGGACAAAAGAAAGAAATTAAAAGTATACAAATAGGTCAAGAAGAATTCAAATCTCACTCTTTGCTGACAGGATCATGTCATCTTCTTAATTTTTTATTAGAGCATAATAGTTATACATAGAAGTTGGGTTGATTTGGAAAAGATCCTACATGCATGGAATCTGATTTACTCCATTCAGTCCCAACCCCCATCTCCCTCCCCTTCCCGCCCTCATTCTCCTTTCTCTACTGATCTTTCTTTGGGTCATTTATCTGTTAATTTCTGACTGGGGCTTTCTACATATACATACAGGTGCAGTCCCCTGTGATAGACTTCCATGTGCACATAACATGATCTGCATAAGACCTTTCACATTTCCTGTCTTTCCAAACCTCTCCGCCCTCTCATTCTCCTTCTACTCCACTGATCTTCCCTGTATACTTAAGATAGCCAGTCCAACCCCACTTCATCAACTTCTTTCCTCTATTTTGCTCTGGCCCTGATAATTTCAGCATTGTACAGGAATAGTTAACTTCTGCCTTTCTGAACACAGAGATTAACATTGATGTAAAATGGGAAAAACTCTACATTGAAAAACACTTAAGGCAACACCGACTGCTTCTGCAGATGATGACTCTGCTTTGTAAATTTTTATCTTAACATTTGCAATGAAAATGAACTTCTTCAAAAATCCTATGTTTACATAAAAGGACAACATGAGACAGAGATTACTGAGACAGTGAGAAATGACTTCACACCATGATGAGATCAAATGGCTTTCTGTTGGCTTCTAGCAATTCTCTGATTACTCCCACCCACCATCACCCCTGCAAAGGGTGCGGCTCCATGGATCTGATTGTCTGAGACCAGTCCCACAGGTTATCAGTCTCCAGGCTGCTTTTCATTCGATATTATTTGCCATGTTATTGCAGATTAACAAGCCTGTTTGGGGTGCTCTCAGTCCATTCTGATCGTGGTCTCTTTTTCTCTGTTTTGTAGCTCTGACAACATTGGAAATGAGCAATCAATCATTTGTCACTGAATTCATCTTCTTGGGATTTTCCAACCACTTCAACCTACAGGGCTGGTTCTTCCTACTCTTTCTGGTCATTTATCTGACCACTCTCCTGGGGAACATGCTCATAATAGTGAACACCAGGGTCAGTCCTGCTCTCCACACTCCAATTTACTTTTTCTTCAGCAATTTGAGCTTCTTGGACGTCTGCTAAACATCCACCACACTCCCAGTACTGCTGGTGAACTTCTTCTGGAAGAAGAAGGCCATTTTTTATGAGAGCTGCCTTTCCCAGAACTTCTTCTTGGTGACAAGTGCTGGCACAGAAGGCTTCTTACTGGCTGTGTGGCCAGTATGACTGCTGTGTGGCCACGTGCCGTCCTCCTCAGTACCCAGTCATCATGAGTGTGAAGGTCTGTGTTGGCCTGGTGACTGGGTCCTGGCTGTGTGGGCTGGTGAATTTGGTCACAGACACGGTGCTGGCCATCACACTCACTCTGTGTGGGCACCACCAGTTCAGCCACTTTCTCTGTGACACCCCATTGCTCCTGAAGCTCTCCTGCTCAGACACCTCTGTCAACGAATCTGCGCTCCACGTTGTCAGTGACACCATGGGCCTGAGCCCCTGTCTCTTCACTTCAGGCTCCTACGCACTCATAAAGGCGGCCATCCTGGGAATTCCCTCTTCCCAGGGCAGGAGGAAGGTCTTCTCCACCTGTGCATTCCCCCTCACTGTCTTGGTGGTCTTCTATGGAACAGCCAACTTCCACTATGACAGGCCCAGAGAAGGCTGGACATGGACACCCTGGTCTCTGTGCTCTTCTGTGTGGTGACCTCCATGTTGAAGCCCATCATTCACAGCTAGAGAAGCAACGAGGTCCAGAGTGCCCTGAGGAAGCTGGCTTGGAGACAGACTGTACAGTGTGATTAGAACAAGATGATGGTTTCATTCTAGGAAATTTCTTAGTTGTAGAAATATGTGAACTCTTCAGCAGCAATTACAAGAGCGCTCTCTCCATACACAGTGTCTCATGACCACTGTGGTGCCCCTCCAACCAGGGGAAGCACACTGTGCTAAGTATGTGACACATTGTGACCTCACTTGGGTTCTCTAATCCACAGGTATTTCAGAATATTTTTATTACTTTTCTCTCCAGAAAAAGCCTATACCCAAAGCAGTCAATCTCCTTTTTCCCAATATTGCAGCTCTAGCCAACACTAATGAATGTGAAGTGCTATTTGCAATGTGACTTTGACTTGCATTTTCCTAATGGATCTTGACTCTAAGTTTTAAATAAACACCATTTCTGTGTTTCTCCTTGACATGTGGAAAGACCCATGTATACACTCGAGTTTCTGTGGATATTTTTAATGAAGTAATAACATATACGCCTTTTGGATCTGACTCCTTTCACTTAGGATGTTTGCAATTTTCAGTTATATGGTAGCTTGTATAAGTATTTTAGTTTATTCCTCCTTATTGTGACTGATTTCCATCTTATGAAAATGCCACATTTCTTTGTTCATTTCCCACTGCATAGTAATTTTTACTTTATGTCTGTGTGGGTGAAGTAGTGCAGATTGAATCCGGAGCCTCCTGCACACTAAACAATGTTCTACCACTAAGCCAAACCCCAACCCTTTTAAAAATTTTGTTTTGAGACAGGGTCTTGTAAATTTGCCCAGGTTGTCTCTGAAGTTGTGATCCTCCTGCCTCAGCTTCTTGAGTAGCTAGATTACAGACCTGCCTGGTTATTTTCACTTTCTGACTAATAAGAATAAGATTCGTATATATAACATGAACATTATATATAATACGAACATTATATGAACATTCATGTACAAATCATTGATGGACAACTTTTTTATTTATTTTGAGATTGTAAGTAGGAGTGGAAGAGGTGGATCGTTAACTCCATACTTAATTTCTGAAAAAGTTCCAGATCATTTTCAGACCAGTGGAACCAGCTTGCCTTATTATTAAGAGTGGTGAATAAAGCTTCTGATTTCCTCACTCCCTTAACAACACATCATTATCATTCCTTTTATTGTGACGACCCTGGAATGTGTGAAGTGCTTCATCAAATGTGTTTTAGCTTTTCCTTTCCCTGATGTCTAATCATTCTAAGATCTTTTAGGAGTACTGTTAATGTGTCTCTCCTAAGCATGAGGAAAACTTCATTGTATTATGGGAAATTTTAAGGTTTAGAGACTTACATCTTTATGTAATACTTTAATTTTTATTTTTGTGCAGTAAAATACTACAAGACTTTCAAGCTTGTTGTCTTTTCTTTATCTGTGCCTGAAAGAGCTGTTTGTTGACTCTTTTTTTCCCCTACTTTTAAACTCCATAGAAAACAATTTCATCACCAGGTCATGAGCATCAGCAGGATCGTAAAATTAAGGGGCATGAAGTCATACAGGGTTTCGTAAGGAATCAGCCCTTAGCAGGAATGGATGAGCTGAAGATAGTGGGGATGCTTTTAATATTGTGGCTTCTGATATCTGTCCATTTGGCATAGTATGTAACATGAAGGAAAAACTTTATATGCCGTGTGAAATCCATCCCAATAAGTGTACACCCACCCTGACCCCTTCTCTCCCTAGTGGGAAGGGAAGGCAGTCTTAAGGTTTTAGCCAACCACAACTTCTTAGCAGAAATCTCACCTGAACTTAGCTCACCCACATCCCAGAAGAGAGAGGACGCTGGTCTTCTCGCTGCATGCTCGGAACAGGAGATTGCCAAGACATTAATGAATCAAACAGCAAATTAATTGCTCTCCATTGTTGCAGTTGAATTCAAGCCATTGCCCTTGAGTTGTGTTTGCACACTGAAGAGTCCCATAGCAGCTGCAGAGGAAAGGCACTTTGCATATTCCCAACAGGTCGGCCCCAGACCCCTATAAATGTCCATCACAGGAAAATGAATTGTGAAAGATCAGAGAATTTTGACTCCTTCATTAGGCCAAAGATATGCTACAGGCAACTCTCAGAATAACAGGTCCGTTTTCTGGTGAATGGAGACCAACAGCCAGTTTTCCAAGAGCTTTCTTTGCAGCCAAGGTGCTAGTATGGAGAGCACCATAGGCCACACAAAAGCCAGAAATCTACGCCTCTCTGTGAGAGTTGCTGGTAAGTAGTTTATTTACTATCACAATTTTCAAAAAGACTATCCCAGAATCAGGATATACCTACACCTTAAAAACATATTACAGAATATTTTACATATTTTCATTACAATTATGATGGCTTTGATGTAATGACCTATCGTAGCACCTTTTCTATGTGTGTCTAAGTTTCCACAATACTACTTGTATTGCCAGAGTAGAAATAACTTCAGAGGTTATAAAAAAACCTGAGGGATTTAGCATCATGCCTCCAGTACTGGAAGAAAACCCAAAACATAATCAGAAACCCTGGGATGCCTAAATTCCTTAAGTGAGATGATGAGTGTGGAAAATTACTTATGGTAAACAATAGATAATGCTTAGTGTTAATCCTCTGCTTTTGATGAGCAGGACAGAAAGGAATAATTTTTAGGGATAAAGTATAGGGACACATTCCCATTATGATACAATATACCATAACAATAGACTTACCAAAATATCTGTTTAAATAAAAATCATTATTGTAGAAGAAGTTATGTTTATAAACGTATTTATTCACTAACTAGGGGTTTTCATCTTTATCTTACAACATATGAATGCATGGGGAGGGGAGTTGCAAGCAATTTATTAACTGTAATAAATTCCTGAAGCTTGTGAGTAATCTACTTCATACACAACCCCCCTCCTTTAGAAATATTATATTTTGGGGTCACTCATAAGTGACTTCATTCCCGGTCACCTGACTTTGAGATGACTGATTGGGAAAGAAAGATGCAGAGCTGCTTGTTCTGTGGGAATGAGCTGATGATCTCCATAAGGGATATGTTTAGGAGACAGAAGACACTGAATTCCTCAGAAGCCGCTGGGCTAGGCTGCCTCACTTATGCCCACAGAGGCTTTATTTTTCTCAGCAAGATATCTGCACCAGAACCACTGAACAGAAATGTCCTCTCGCCTCTGTCAAGTCTCTGTTAGATCCTTTAGGTCCCACACAGTACCATCTTTAAATAATCTTTTAAAAACTCTGCTTCATGGATGTACTTGACAGACCTTCTTTATTTTTCAAACCTTTACTTAGTGCACATTTACACAAGTTGTTGCCCTAGTGTTTAGAACACAATTGAGAGGCCCAACTAGGACCTGGAGGAGCACTATTCAAGATTAAATGAGGGGCTTTGACAAGTATTAATTGCTCCATTCCCAGAGCTGCACAAGGAAACACTAAGGGAAAATAATGATAATTTGTAGATTACATAGAATTATTACCAAGTTTCCTGCACATATTGAGTTCATCTTCCCATTAGATAGTAAGTTGGTTGAAAAACAGTGTCGGAGACCAGCTACAACAGGGGGTCTCAGGAGAGGAACGAATGGTGAGGAGTCAGCGAAAGAGGGGGTGGAGAAACAACACAGATAGCAAAGTGAAGGTGTTGATCCCAATCTTTACTTGTGAAGTTGATCATATATACTTTTCATTTTGGCAGGCTTACAGTACTTTGTGGGTACAAAACAGGAATCATTATTCAAACAAAAAAATATTACGTAGTTACAATTAGAATAGAAGAATGTATTTTGGCTTATGCATAAGCAAGCATTTGTACTTTCAGTTCGAGTTTTGCTTTGAGCTGTTTCTGCTTAGTTAACTTCCAATAATAGTTACAAATGTCCCTAACTATTGGCCTATACCTTAACTATTCTTTCTTGACTTACAGACTGGAACCGGTGCCATGGTTACGGCAAGTAGTTGATTTGTTATTACTTGTAACCAAACAAAAGTATGAGCACAAACCATTGTGCACAAGAACAAGAACAAGTTGCCCAGTACTAAGCACTAATCTATCTTCTTAACATTAATTTACCTTCTCTAGATTTTAATTTAATTTCTCAAAAACTTCCTTGACAGGAATACAGGGAGTTTTTCTTTAGACATTAACAATTTACACTCCACAGCTGAATCATTTCATTTAGAGCAAACAGATCTATGCTTTAGAAGTAGTTGCATTGATTGGGAAACTCATGATTTTTCCTTTATACTTAATGGTCATATGAGAAATCAAAATTATACTTATTAAAGATTACAAAAACAAATCAGCCCATTCCCAGAAACATACTGCGATCCTCCAAAGAATGGACACCTTGCGCCATCCACCTCAGTAGGGCCTTGCCATTGCATGCGTCAGGAGAGGGGCAGAGCAGAACAGGGATCAGATCTTATCCTCTTTGGGTTTCTTAGTAGATCTGGCTTAGGACTAAATTAGACCCTGTATAGGAACAAAATTGGTTTGAATTGAAACTAACCACTACCAAAAAAAGAAATTTTAAAATCCCAAATGGAAAAGAGAATTTTTTTTATTTTGAAGAATTTTATAACTAGAAGGCTCTGACATATCGTAAGAGGTAATAATTTGTCTTCCCTTTTCTCTTTATGCTAGAAGAAGCACAGGTGAAATAAAAAGAACTGAAAGAGCTGGCACAGTGGTGCACGCCTGTAACCCAGCAGCTCAGGAGGCTGAGGCAGGAGGATAGTGAGTTCAAAGACAGCCTCAGCAAAAACAAGGCACCAAGAAACTCAGTGAGACCCTGTCTCTAAATAAAATATAAAATAGGGCTGGGGATGTGGCTTAGTGGTCAAGCCTCTGAGTTCAATCTCCGGTAACTGCCCCCCTACACCCTGGCCCCAAAAAAACAGAACTGAAAGAGATGTTAAATGCTGAATTGAGAGCTGAATCTCCAAGACAGGAGGGAGGCTTTTTCCTGGTAAATTTGTTAAGATTTTAAACCTACCAGTTAGGGGTAAGGGCATCCCTTCATGTTAGGTGAAAGAGCCAAGCCTCCCCCAAAGTGTGTCCTTGGACCAGCATCACTGGGAACACTAGGAACTCACTGACTGAGGCCAACTGTTCTGCACAATGACCTCTGATCTTTCCCTCGGCTCCAAGCACCAACACCACATGGAAGGATATGAGGACAACACTGGGCCAGGCCAGATTGCTCATAGATTTCACAGTAATAAATTCACATTGCCACAAGCACCTGAAATCATTCAGATATTTTTTCTGAATAAATTGACCTTGTGCTGTTGTGTGTGTGTGTGTGTGTGTGTGTGTGTGTGTGTGTGTGTGTGTGTGTGTGTTAAGCAATCTACTGGGAAACATGAAAATTGGATTTAAAAATTTTAATCATTGCTTGTGCTATTGAGATCAAATAGGAATCATTGTTTCCCTGATGTGCATAAGGGTTTTCATGATCACACCATTCTTCCTCATTTTGGTCATTCCCATTTTTTTTTCATTTGAGGAAATGAATCCCTAAGGTTAGTCAGCAAAACATTTCATTTATTGCCAAAGCAAAAAAAAAAAAAAAGTTTCTTCTTTTAAGACTCTAGACTTATTTATTTTATTTTGTTTATATTTAGATTTTATAATTAGTTGTGCTTAACTGAAGCACCGACTTTCTATTGAAATTTAAATACTTTAATCTTCTTAAGGCCCTGAGATTTGGAATTTTAATGAAAGCTGTGTTGGCCTATTAATCAAGTGCAATGAATTATTAGAACCAAAGACAAGAATGTCTGGGCATTGAAGATAATAAGACAGTTTACTAATATACGGTATTATTATCAGGTAACAAAGTATCACTGCAAATACGGGTTATTACATGATAAATTTTCTGAGTCAATTTCTTTTTTTTTCTTAAATCATAATTGTTAATACATATTAAATGTACAAATTAATGTACATTATACAAATTAAAAAGATTCATTGATGTTTCCCTACTTGCATTAATATATTGTGCATTAATTTCAATTCTTTTTTCTGTAAAATGGGGACAATAGGTTATCTTATAGGTTGTTGTGTAAACCAAATAAGTAAATGCATGTAAAAGTCTTATAGGCATTTAATAAGTGTTATGTATTTTTATCTAATGTGTGTCTCTATTCGTTACTCAATTTGAAAAATCCTGATTGGATTCAGGTATGTAAAAATTCATCTTTTCAAAGAAATTCACTGAGTTTTGATAGAATGGACTATCTGAAGTTCAATCTAATTTTTACACAAAACATGCTACTTTTAAACTACATTAAACAAGGTTTTTAAAGTCAGGCATTTATGTGTATTGAAACAATCTAAGAAGACTCACACTCAAATTATTATTCTATGAAATATGCCCTAGATGATTATGATGATTATGGTTATTATTATTGCAGAGCAGAGGGTTTACTATTAAGTTTATCTAATTCCTATGCTGCATTATATAAATTCTAAGGAGCAAGTACATATTGTGTCACAAAGTGTCATTCATGAGTTATGATTGTTAATAATGGATTCTAATGGTAACCATGATTATGATTCAATCTAATGCCCTACATTAATAAAAAGCATAGAGGATAAGGAAAATTCTTTGGGTATCATCCTTCACCCTACCCCACACCCGTGACCTACAAGAAATTAGCCAGTAAAACCAAGGAAAAACTTATATGTAGATAAAATTATAGAAACATACATTGGGAGATTTTTTTAATGCCCCATGAAATTGTCCCTCCTGAACTGACCTTTATATTTAAAACTTTTAAAAGAGCAGTATGCACAACTTCAGAGGTTGTATTTTTAAATCCCTGAACATTTACGTTTAGTTTTCCCTTTTACACATCCACAGACCATGTACTAATTTCCCATAGTAAAATCTACTGGAACTGCCTTCTATGTGGAATTTTAGTTCTTTTTCTGAAAACATATAGATATCTACGTATAAAAGAGATTGTCATATTGGTCTTTTTGATACGGAGAGTTAAAAGAATGTAGATGTCGCTGATTTCTCAATGACTTGAAGTTCATCCAGGTAGTTGATAGAGAAAACAGAGAACGTAAGAAATGTCAAGTACATGTAGCTTCCAGCTCCATTTCAAAGTTGATTTATTATAAATCAATTCTAATAAGGTAACCTCTTGTTTAGGGAAATTATTTAAAGAATGCGATACCTACAACTGAACTAGATAGTGTGGTGTTTTTAGTCATTTCTGGATAAACCTTTACTACAATTTTCTTGAACACCAAGTATCACAAGAATCCCTACTTTCTCTATTTCCTTCTCTACTTTCTCTATTCTCCTGGCGAATTTCATATTCACCCTTTGCTGTAACAGTTGCCTTCAAGACAATGTCTCCCAAATCTACACCTGCAGTTCTAGGCTGTCTGTGAAGGGCATTTCCACGTGATTATCCTACAGATAACTCACATTCAACATTACTCAAATCAAATCCACCAAAGCCTCCTCTACATCTGCTATTCCTCACATATTCCTATTTTCCTGAGTGATCCCACCCGCTGGCCAGCCTGCCCAAACTGATTTGTTGTCTTTACAGTTTCCTCTTCAACTAGGACTTTAAAGTTCTCCATATCCTTCTCCATGAGGGCTTCAGAGATTTTCTTCCACCTTCAACACAGCACGTTTTCAGATACAGACCACTTCTTTTTGATCTTGTTTTAGCACTCAGGTCACTCTTTTGAACTAAACAGGTGTGTCTAAAACCTGAAGAACCAGGTTTCACAGTTATTGACCCCTGATCCTTGGACTCACACGCACAATTCAATGAGTGGCTCTATCTGAGTGTTCTTGACCTAGAGATCTGATAATTTTCTAAAACCCAGTTTATATCCCTCCAAATGTCTCTGTTTTCAATCTGCACTCACCTGAAAGAGATTTATGGTCCCCTATTGTTGATACTCTGCAATTATTGATGTCTATGCTTATACCCAAGCCTTGCTTCCAGAGACACACCTGGGCTCTCTGGTGGCCCATGGCATCGTGGGGGGTGGGATGTTTTCCAAGGTTTCTATTGCAAAGTACCTTGCTTAGAAATCAGGCCTGACACAACTTCACAGAGCCTAGTCCCGGCCCCATTGGCTGATAGCCTGCCACCTCCCCTGAAGTAGCAGGCTCCTCAGAATGACCCAGGGATTGGCAGCATCCACAGGTACTATCCCACCAGCCTCTTGAAGCCTAGCTGGAGTCTCCATAGAAACAGGGTACATCTCTATGGAAATGGGCTCCCTCCTACCGCCCCAGTGTGATGCAGCTCTCAGAGAAGCTCAATAGTGAGGGTCTTTCCATTTATAGCAATTAGGATAACCAAGTGTTCTGAGCTTGCTGAGCCTTAGATGGCAGATTCCTGATATATTCTTTGAGATTTCTGCCATCAATGTAGCCTGAGATGCCAACTTGCCATCCCACTAACTATAAGACAGTGTTCTCAGTCAAGACAAATCCCACAACCAATAACACACACACACACACACACACACACACATGCACACGCCCATCCATTATGGTGAGCAAGGCTTTGTATCTGTGATACAGACCGAATGCACCCACCAATCACATTCACTGCTTCAAACAGATCGTGATCAGGAAACAACTGATGTCATTTGTAAAATGTGATTAGTCCTGGACTATCACTGTGGTAAAAAAAAAAAGGAGAGAAATACAAAAAATGGGAGAAAATACTTAACCTCTTAGAGACCTAAAATAATATTTAGATGTGGTTCCAACCAATCCTGAGTTAAAAATCATCTTGAAAAAATGCTTTCACTTCTATTTATCAATTTACTTACTTACTTACTTACTTACTTACTGCAGTACTGGGGATTTAACCCAGTGGCATTCTACCATGAAGCTATATCTCCAGCCCTTTCAATTATTTGTTGTGGGGGTCCTTGCAGAGTTTCAAATTTATGATCCTCCTGCCTTAGTCTCCCAAGTACCTTGGATTACAGGCAGGTACCACTCTTCCCCATTAATTACTTATTTTTAAAATTAGGCTACTTTTCCATTTGTATTATCTTGTCTTACATATTGCCATCCTAGTGTCTGTTGTATTCTGCTGCCTTTCCTATCCTCTACTATCCCCCCTCCCCTCCCCTCCCCTCCCCTCTTCTCTCTCTACCCCCACTACTGCAATTCATTCCTCCCCCTTGAAGGGGTAGAGAGAAAAGGGGAGGGGAGGGGAGGGGAGGGGGGATAGTAGAAAATAGGTCTGACAGCAGAATACATCAGACACTAGAAAGGCAATATGTGAATCAATGGAAGGGTAACTGATGTGATACAGCAATCTGTATACGGGGTAAAGTTGGGAGTTCATAACCCGCTTGAATCAAACTGTGAAATATGATGTATTAAGAACTGTGTAAGGTTTTGAACGACCAACAATAAAAAAAAAATAAATAAAAAAAAAAAAGAAAGGGAAAGGGTTAAAAAAAAATTAGGCTACTTTTAAAATTTGAACTATAATTTGTACTCAAAGAATGCACAGATCTAAAGTGTACAGGTTTATAATATTTTACATATATATGAACTACCAAAAATCAGGATATAAAACATTTCCATAACTTCGGAAAATTCCTTCATGCTTAAACTGATATCACCCCTGAGCTCCAAAAAAAAAAAAAAAAAAAGACCACCATTATTACTTGACCATTATAGCTGTTTTGCTAATTTTTGAACTTTATTTAAAGGAAACATACAGTATATATTTTGTATCTGGCTTCTTTCACCCAGAAAATTTTTTTAGATTTGTCAATGTTATTAATGTTTCAGTATTTGTGTTTCTAAAGTAACTGCATTATTCCACTGCATGATATACAGTGATTTGTCTTCTGTCCTTCATTTGAAGGCATAATATTTGTTTGAGTTATTATGAATTTTTCCACAAGAATTTTTGTGAACTGTGCATTAATTTCCATGGAAATATGCTAGGAATAGGAATGTTTTTAATAGAATAACTACATATTTAACTAAATTAGAAATTACTAAATATTTTTGAAAAGTGTATAGACTTCAAATTTCACCTTTAGTATCTATCAAAATAGCTAGAAACATGTTGTTTTCATCATTATAATAACCAAAAAGAGCAGAAGAAAGTGCAAATTAATGACTTTCCTTGACTTTATTAGGGATGAACATTATAAGGCAAACAACTAACCGAAGTCTGGGGAGATAAGCAACCAAAATAATCCAGGCATTTTTTTTAACTATGGGAGAACCCACTAGATACATAGGAGTTTATTTATAAAAAAAAAAACCTCAAATAAAAAATAGTTAATGGATTGCTAAAGACTAAGTATAGACTGGTTTAAAAGCATAAAGACCCAGAGGGCTATAGACATAAGATGTTTTTATTTTTTCTTTATCTCCATGGATTCCACCAAATGCTCCCAGGAAGATAGGGAAGTATTCTGAGAAAGTGTCTTTAACGGTATCATTTCTTGGATAGGTGGAGGGACAAAGAGCAGCAACAGCAGCCAAAACTCCTTCCAGACCCATTTCCTGATTTTTTGCATAGAACAAAAGCTGTAATCTTCAGGGGCAAGAGTAACAGAAACTGTTACATTAGGACACTCAAAGGAAAACCTTTGCAGCTATGGAAAGGAACAGGCCGAAATGTCTAACATTGGGAGGAATAAGAACTAGGCTCAGCCATATTGCTAGAAAGTGGTTCACTGTGAAGGCCATATCCCTGTGAATGAGTTTACAGTACGTAAGGCAGGGCTTCCTGGAAACATCAGAAATCTCATCTCTGTTTCCCAGTAGTCCACTAACATGCATTGACTGAAAATAACAGTAGAATACAGCAGAGAATTCTTCAAGAAATAGATTATCTCTGGAGAACAGCGAAAATAGAATACACAAAAGCAAGCAGGGAACAATATTAACAAACTGAACTCAGCCATATAGAACAAGGATAACATTACAGTCAATTGAGATCAATCCCAGAATGCAAGGCTGGTTAAATATTCAAAAATTCAATCAACCGAATTTCCATAGTAACAGACTAAATAAAAAAAAAATATATATATATATATATATATATATATATATATATATATATCTATATATATATATATATATATATCATTCAAATAGATGCAGAGAAAATATGAAAATTCAATATCTATTTATGATAAAAACTATAACTAAATGAAACTAGGGGCAAAGTCCAGTGGTAGAGTGCATGCTTAGTATGCATAAAGCTCTGAATTCAAAACCCAGGACACATACACACACACACACACAAAAAAAAAAAAAAAAAACTACTAGTAAAAAATGGATAGACATTTTCTAACTGGATAAAAGGCATTGAGTAAATATAATGTACCAGACACATAGCTTATATTATCTTTGAAAAGATCAGAAGTTGGAGACTGAGTTGCAGAAGAATCCTTGAAGAGAGCAGAGGTGGAGACTGGGCTGCAAAGGATTGTTACAGAGAGAAGAGGTGGGAGACTGCGGTGCAGAAGGACTGTTACAGAGAGCACAGGTTGGAGACTGGGGTGCAGAAGGAATGTTGCAGAAAGCAGAGGTTGGAGACTGTGGTGCAGAAGGACTGTTGCAGAGAGCAGACGTTGGAGACTGAGATGAAAAAGGACTGTTACACAGAGCAGACGTTTGAGACTGGGGTGAAGAATTATGATACAAAAAACAGAGGTGTGAGACTGGGGTGCAGAAGGACAGTTATAAAGAGCAGAGGTTGCAGACTGGCGTGCAGAAGGACTGTTTTTGAGGGCAGATTTAGGAGACTGGGGTGCATAAGGCCTGCTACAGAGAGCAGAGTTTGGAGGCTGGGTTGCAGAAGGATCTTACAGAGAGCAATGATTGGTTACTGTGGTGCAGGACGAATGTTACAGAGAGCAGTGTTTGGACACTGGGGTGCAGAAAAATAGTTTAGACAGCAGAGGTTTCAGATTGAGGTGCAGAAGGACTGTTACAGAAAGCAGAGGTTGGAAATTGGGGTACAGAGGGACCATTATAGAGAGCAGAGTTTGGAGACTTCGGTATATAAAGACTGTAACAGAGAGAAGAAGTTGGAGTATATGGGGCAGAAGGACTGTTGTAGAGAGCAGAATTTGGAGACAGAGGTTCAGAAGGACTGTTGAGGAGAGGAGACGTTGGAAACTAGGGTGCAGAATGATCGTTGCAGAGAGCAGAGTTTGGAGACTGAGGTGCAAAAAGAGTGTTACAGAGAGCAGAGGTTGGAGACTAGGGTGCAGAACACCTGTTACGGAGAGCAGAGTGTGGAGAAGTGCTTCAGTAGGACTGCTACAGATCACAGCCTTTAGAGACTGGGTTAAAGAAGGATCTAACAGAGAGCAGATGTTGGGGACCCAGGTGCAGAAGGACTGTTAAAGAGAGTAGAGGCTGAAGACTGAGGTGCAAAAGGATCGTAGAAGAGAACAGCGTCTTAAGACTGAGGTGCAGAAGGACTGTTGCAGAGACCACAGGGTGGAGACTGGGGTGCAGAAGGACTGTTATGGAAAGGAGAGTTCAAAGAAGGGGTGCAGAAGGTCTGTTAGAGAGGGTAGAGTTGGGAGACTGGGTTGAAGAAGGATCTTACAGAGAGCAGATTTTGGAGAATGAGGTGTAGAATGATCGTTGCAGAGAGAAGAAGTTGGATGCTGGGGTGCAGAAGGCCTGTTACAGAGAGCAGAGTTTGAAGAATGTGGTGCACAAGGACTGTTATAGAGAGCAGAGTTAGGGACTGAGTGGCAGAAGGATCTTACAAACAGCAGAGTTTGGAGA
Organism: Ictidomys tridecemlineatus; assembly: GCF_052094955.1. NCBI lineage: Eukaryota > Metazoa > Chordata > Mammalia > Rodentia > Sciuridae > Ictidomys > Ictidomys tridecemlineatus. Next base: position 102,171 of record NW_027521126.1, on the reverse strand, counting down.
CTTAAGTGCAGGAGGACTGTTACAGAGAGCAGTGTCTGGAGACTGGGATTCAGATGGATCCTGAAGAGACAAGAGGTTTCAGACTGAGGTGTAGATCGACTGTTATAGAGAGCAGAGGTTGGAGACTGAGGTGCAGAAGGACTGTTAAGGGGAGCAAATTTTGGAGACTGTGTTGCAGAAGGATCTTACATTGAGCAGAGTTTGGAAACTGAGGTGAAGAAGGACTGTTACAGAGAGCAGATGTTGAAGTCTGGGGTGCAGAAGGATTGTTGCAGAGAGCAAAATTTTCAGATTGAGGTGCAGATAGACTTTTGCAGAGAGCAGATGTTGGATACTGGGGTGTAGAAGTTTCGTTGCAGAGAGCAGAATTTGGAGACACTGCAGTACAGAAGGACTGTTGCAGAGAAAAGAGGTTGGGGACTAGGGTACCCAAAAACTTTTTCAGAGAGCAGATGTTGGAAACTGTTGTTCAGAAGGACTGTTTCAGGGAGCAGAAGATGGAGAATGTGATGCATTAGGACTTTTGCAGAGAGCAGAGGTTGGAGAATGAGGCACAGAAGGACAGACAAAGAAAGCAGAGGTTGGAGACTGGCTTGCAAAAGGACCTTTACAGAGAGCAGAGTTTGGAGACTGGGGAGCAGAAGGAGTGTTGCAGAGTACAGAGTTTGGAGACTGGGGTGCAGTACGACCGTTTCAGAAAGCAGAGTTTGGAGACAGGCGTGGAGAAGGAATATTACAGAGAGCAGAGTTTGGTAACTGGGGTCAGAAGGATCTTTCAGAGAGACGACGTTGGAGACTGGGGTTAAGAAGGATGGTTGCAGAGAGCAGAGTTTGACACTAAGGTGCAGAAGGACTGTTGCAGAGATCAGATATTGGAGACTGGGGTGCAGAAGGACTGTTTAGAGAGCAGATGTTGGAGACTGGGGTGCAGAAGGACTCCTTCAGAGAGCAGAGGTTGAAGACTGAGGTGGAGAAAGACTGTTACAGAGAACAGAGTTTGGAGACTGGGGTGCAGAAGGACTGTTGCAGAGAGCAGAGGTTTAAGACTGAGGTACAGAAGCATCATTGCAGAGAGCAGAGTTGGAGTTGGGATGCAGAAGCACTATTACACAGAGCACACGTTGCAGACTGGGGTATAGAAGGAATTTTTCAGACACCAGAGGTTGTAGACTGGGGTGCATAAGGACTGTTGCAGATAGCAGAGTTTGGATATGATTTGCAGAAAGACTGTTACAGAGAGCAGAGGTTGTAGACTGGCGTGCAGAAGGACTGATACAGAAAGCAGAGTTTAGAGACTGGGGTGCAGAAGGACAGTTACAGAGAGAAGTGTTTGGATACTGCGGTACAGAAGGACTGTTACAGAGAGTAGAGTTTGTCGAATGGGTTGGAGAAGGAGTGTTGCAAAGAAAAGAGTTTGGAGACTGAGGTGCAGAAGGACTGTTTCAGAGAGCAGAGTTTTTAGAAAGATTGCAGAAGGACTGTTACAGAGAGCAGAGTTTGGAGACTGGGGTGCAAAAGGACTGTTACAGAGTGCAGAGTTTAAAGACTGGGTGTCAGAAGTATCTTACAGATAGCAGATTTGGGAGACTGAGGTGTAGAAGGACTGTTACAGAGAGTAGAGTTAGGAGACTGGGGTGCAAAAGTGTCGTTGCAGAGAGCACAGTTTTCAGACTGAGGTGCAGAAGAACTGTTTCAGAGAGCAGATGTTAGAGACTGGGGTGAAGAAGGCCTGTTACAGAGAGCATATGTTGGTAAGTAGGGTGCAGAAGGACTATTGTAGAGAGCAGAGGTTGGAGACTGGGGTGCAGAAGGACTGTTGCAAACAGCAGACGTTGGAGACTGACTTGCGAAGGTCCTGTTACAGAGAGCAGAGGTTTGAGACTCGGAAGCAGAAAGACTGTTACAGAGAGCAGTGTTTAAAGACTGGAGTGCAGAAGGATCATTTCAGAGCACAGAATTTTCAGACTGAGGTGCAGAAGGACTCTTGCAGAGAGCAGTTTTTGGAGACTTGGATGCAGAAAGACAGTTGCACAGAGCAGAAGTTGGAGACTGGGGTGAAAAAGGATCGTTGTAGAGAGCAGAGGTTTGTGACTGGGGTGCAGAAGGACTGGTACAGAGAACAGAGGTTGGAGACTGGGGTGCAGAATGCTTGTTACAGAGAGAAATGTTTGGAGAAAGGGTGCAGAAGGAGTGTTACAGAGGGAAGAGTTTGGAGACTGGTTGCCTAAAGATCTTACATAGAGCAGAGGTTGGAGAATGAGGTGTAGAACGACTGTTACAGAGAGTAGAGGCTGTAGACTGAGGTGCAGAAGGATTGTTACAGAGAGCAGATTTTGGAGACTGGAGTGCAGAAGGACTGATGCAGATAGCAGAGGTTTGAGACTGTGGTGTAGAAGGACTTTTTGAGGGAACAGAGTTTGGAGACTTGGGTGTAGAAGAATTGTTGCAGAGAGCAGAGTTTGGAGACTGAGATGCAGAAGGACTGTTACAGAGATTACTGGTTGGAGTCTGGGGTGCAGAAGGACTGATAGAGAAAGAAAAGGTTGGAGACTGTGGTGAAGAAGCAAAATTACAGAGAGCAGACTTTAAAGACCGCAGTACAGGAGGCCTGTTACAGAGAGCAGAGTTTGGAGACTGGGGTTGAGAAGGACTATTTCAGAGTGCAGATATTGGAGACTGGGGTGCAGAAGAACTGTTGCAGAGAGAAAAGGTTAGAGACTGGGGTGCAACATAACTGTTGCAGAGAGCCGAGTTTGGAGACTGAGGTGCAGAGGGAATGTTACAGAGAGCAGAGGTTAGAGACTGGGGTGCAGAAGTACTAATACAGAGAGCAGAGGTTTGAGACTGTGGTGCAGAAGGACCTTTAGAGAGAGCAGAGTTTGGAGACTGCAGTACAGAAGAACTGTTACAGTGAGCATACGTTGGAGACTAGGGTACAGAATGACTGTTTCAGAGAGCAGATGTTGGAAACTGTGGTTCAGAAGGACTGTTTCAGAGAACAGACTTTAGAGAATCGGGTGTAGAAGGACTGTTGCAGAGAGCACATGTTGTAGATTTAGGTGCAGAAGGATTGTTAAAGAGAGCAGAGTTTGGAGACTAGAGTGCAGAAGGATCTTACAAAGAGCAGAGGTTGGAGACAGGGGTGCAGAAGTACTGTTGCAGAGAGCAGAGTTTGGAGACTGAGGTGCAGAAGGATTGTTATAGAGAAGAGGTTGGAGATGGGGAGAAGAAGGACTGTTACTGAGAACAGAGGTTGGAGACTCATGTGCAGCAGTACCATTGCAGAAAGCACAGGTTGGAGACTTGGGTAGAGATGGAATGTTACTGGGAGCAGAGTTTTCAAACTGTGGTGCAGAAGGATATTACATAGAGCAGAGGTTGTAGACCAATGTGCAGCAGGACTGTTACAGAGACCAGAGTTTGGTGACTATGGTGCAGAAGGATGGTTGCAGAACACAGAGTTTTCAGACTGAGGTGCAGAAAGACTTTTGCAGAGAGCACATGTTGGAGACTGCGGTGCAGAAGGACTGTTGCAGAGAGCAGAGGTTGGAAACTGGAGTGCAGAAGGACTGTTGCAGAGAGCAAGATTGGAGACTGAGGTGCAGAAAGACTGTTACAGAGAGCAGAGTTCGAAGACTGGGGTGCTGAAGAACTGGTAAAGAGAGCAGAGGTTGGAGACTGGGGTGCAGAAGGATCGTTAAAGAGAACAGAGATCAGAGACTAGGGTACAGAAGGCCTGTTACAGAGAGCAGAGTTTGGAGAAATGGTGCAGAAGTACTTTTACTTAGAGTAGAGCCCGAGGTGCAGAAGGACCATTGCAGAGAGCAGACGTTGGAGACTGAGGTGCAGAAGAATTGTTACAGAGACCAGACGTTGGAGACTTGGTCTCAGAGGGACTGCTGCAGAGAGAAGAGGCTGGACATGGGGTGTAGAAGGAATGTTGCGGAGAGCACAGGTTTGAGATTTTGGTGAAGAAGGACTGTTGCAGAGAGTACAGGTTGAAGACTGTGTTGCAGTAGGACTGTAACAGAGGCAGAGGTTTGAGACTTTGGTGCAGAAGGACTTTTGCGGAGAGCAGATGTTGGAGACTGGGTTGCAGAAGAACTGCTGCAGAGAGCAGAGTTTGTAGACTGAGATGCAGAAGTACTGTTACAGAGAGCAGAGGTTGGAGATTAGGGTGCAGATGGACTGATACATAAAGCAGAGTTTGGAGAATCGGGAGCAGAAGAACTGTTGCAGAGAGCAGAGGTTGGAGAATGGGGTGCAAAAGGCCTGTTACAGAGAGCAGAGGTTGGAGACTGGGGTGCAGAAGGACTGTTACAGACAGCAGAGTTCGGAGACAGGGTTGCAGAAGGATCTTACAGAGAGCAGAGCTTAGAGACTGTGGTACAGCAGGACTGTTACAGAGAACAGAGGTTTGAGACTGGGGTGCAGAATGACTGTTGCAGAGAGCAGATATTGGAGACTGGGGTGCAAAAGGACTGTTGTAGGAGAAGAGGATGGAGACTGCAGTGCAGAAGGATCATTGTAGCGAGCAGAGTTTTGAGACCAGCGTCCAAAATGAATGTTACAGAGAATAGAGGTTGGAGAAGGGGTGCAGAAGGACTGTTATAGAGGGCAGAGTTTACAGACTGGGTTGCAGAAGGGATTCAGAGAGAGCAGATGTTGGAGACTGAGGTACAGAAGAACTGTTACAGAGAGTAGAGGTTGGAGACTGGGGAGCACATGGACTGTTACAGAGAGCACAGGTTGGAGACTGGGGAGCAGAAGGACAGTTGCAGAGAGTAGATTTTGGAGACTGAGATGCAGTAGGACTGTTACAAAAAGCAGAGTTGGGAGACTGGGGTGCACAAGGATCATTGCAGAGAGCAGAGTTTTCAGACTTAGGATCAGAAGGACTGTTGCTGAGAGCAGATGTTGGAGATCTTACAGAGAGCAGAGTTGTAGACCGATGTGCAGCAGGACTGTTACAGAATGCAGAGTTTGGAGACTGGGGTGCAGAAGACCTGTAAGAGAGAAAAGGTTGGAGACTTCTTTCAAGAAGGATTGTTACAGATATCACAGTATGGAGACTGGGGTGCAGAAGGATCATTGCAGAGATAAGAGGTTTCAGACTGAGGCTTAGAAGGACTGATACAGAGAGCAGAGTCTGGAATCTGAGGTTCAGAAGGACTGTTAGAGAACAGAGTTTGGAGACTGGGGTGCAGAAGGACCGTTTCAGCAAGCAGATGTTGGAGACTGGGGTGGAGAAGGAGTGTTACAGAGAGCAGAAGTTGGAGACTGGTGTGCTGAAGCATCGTTACACTGAGCAGAGGTTGGAGACTTAGGTGCAGAAGTACTGTTACAGCCAAGATAGGTTGAAGACTGGGGTGCAGATGGATTCTTTCAGAGAGCAGAGTTTGGAGATTGGTGTCCAGCAAACTGTTACAGATAGAAATGTTTTGAGACTGGGTTTCAGAAGGATCTTACAGAGAGCATTTTGGTTCAGAAGTTCTGTTAAAGAGAGCAAAGGTTTGAAACTGGGGTGCAGAAGGATTGTTGCAGAGAGCATTGTTTTCAGACTGAGGTGCAGAAGTAATGTAGCAGAGAGCAGATGTTTGATTCTGGGGTTCAGAGAACTGTTACAGAGAGCAGAGTTATGAGACTGGGGTGCAGAAGAATCCTTAGAGAGAGCACAGGTCGGAGAGTGGGGTTCAGAAGGCCTGTTACAGAGAGCAGAGGTTGAAGTCTGTGGTGCAAAAGCCCTATTACATAGAGCAGAATATGGAGACTGGGGTGCAGAAGAACTGTTACAGAGAGCAGAGCTTGAAGACTGGGGTGCAGAAGGAGTGTTGCAGAGAGCAGAGGTTGCAGACCGGGGTGCAGAATAACTGATATTGAAAGTAGAGTTTGGAGACTGGGTAGCAGAATGACCGTTAAAGACATCACAGTTTGGAGACTGCGGTACAGAAGAACTGTTATAGAGTGCAGAGTTTGGAGCCTGGGGTACAGAAGGACTGTTGCAGAGAACAGAGTTTGGATACTGGGGTGCAGAAGGACCATATCAGAGAGAAGAGGTTGGAGACTGAGGTGCAGAAGGACTGTTATATAGAGAAAAGTTTGGAGATTGGGGTGAAGAAGCATCTTACAGAGAGCAGAGGTTGGAGACTGGGGTGCAGAAGGACTGTTGCAGAGAGCAGAGTTTAAAGACTGGGGTGCAGAAGGACTGTTGCTGAGAGCAGTGGTTGGAGACTGAGGTGCAGATGGTTCATTGAAAAGACAAGAGGTTGGAGACTGTCGTGCAGAAGGCCTGTTACAGAGAGCAGAGTTTGGAGACTGGGGTGCAAAGACCTGTTACAGAGAGCAGAGTTTAGAGACTGGTGTGCAGAAGGATTTTTACAGATAGCAGAGTTTGGAGACTGAGGTGCAGAAGGATTGTTTCAGAGAGCAGAGGATGGAGACTGAAGTGCAGAAGGACTCTTACAGAGAGCAGAGATTGGAGACTGGGGTTCAAAATGATCATGCAGAGAGCAGAGGTTGGAGACTGAGGGGCAAAATGATCATTGCCGAGAGCAGAGGTTTCAGACTGTCTTGCAGAATGATTGTTACAGAGAGCAGAGTTTGGAGACTGGGGTGCAGAAGGACAGTTACTGAGAGCACAGATGGAGACTGGGGTGCAGAAGAAATGTTGCAGAGAGCAGAAGTTGGAGACTGGGGTGCAGAAGAACTGTTTCTGGGAGCAGAGGTTTGAGACTGGGGTGCAGAAGAACTGATACAGAAACCTGACGTTGGAGACTGGGGTGCAGAAGGACCGTTACAGAGAGCAGAATTTTGAGACTGCGTTACAGAAGGACTGTTACAGAGAGCAGAGGTTGGATACTGGGGTGCAGAAAGACTGATGCAGAGAACAGAGTTTGGAGACTGGGGTGCAGACAAACCGTTTCAGAGAGCAGATGTTGGAGACTCAGATGCAGAAGGATTGTTACAGAGAGCAGAGGTAGGATAGTGGTGTGCAAAAGGACTGATCCAGAGAGCATATGTTGGAGAAGGGGGTTCAGAAGGCTGGTTACAGAGAGCAGCGGTTGGAGACTGAGGTGCTGAAGGATCATTTCAGAGAGCAGATATTGGAGACTGAGGTGCAGAAGGACTGTTACTGAGAAGAGCATTTGGAGACTGGGGTTCAGAAGGATTCTTACAGAGAGCAGAGGATGGAGACTGGGGTGCAGAAAGAGTGTTACAGAGAGAAGAGGATGGAGACTGGTGTGCAGAAGGAGTGTTACAGAGAGCAGAGTTTGTAGATTGGTGTCCAGAAAAACTGTTAAAGAGAGCAGAAGTTGGAGACTGAGATGCAGAAGGATTGTTACAGAGAGCAGAGTTTTGACACTGATGTTCAGAAGGACTGTTACAGAGAGCAGAGCTTGGAGACTGGTGTGTAGAAGTATCATTGCAGAGAAAAGAGTTTTCAGACAGAGGTGCCGAAGGATCGTTGCAGAGAGCCGAGGTAGGAGAGTGCAGAAGGATCGCTACAGAGAGCAGAGGTTGAAGACTGGGGTGCAGAAGGACAGTTACAAAGAGCACAGCTTGGAGACTGGGGTTAAGAAGAAATGTTGCAGAGAGCAGAGGTTGCAGACTCGGGTGCAGAAGAACTGTTGCAGAGAGCAGATTTTGGAGACTGCGGTACAGAAGGACTTTTACAGAGAGGAGAGGTTGGAGACTGGGGTTCAGAAGGATTCTTAAAGAGAGCAGAGGATGGAGAATAGGGTTCAGAATAACTGTTGCATAGAGCAGACCTTGGAGACTAGGGTGCAGAAAGTTCATTGCAGATAGCACAGGTTTGAGACTGGGGTGTAGAAGGACTTTTGCAGAGAGCAGAGGATTGAGACTGGGGTTCAGAAGGACTTATGCAGAAAGCAGAGGTTGGTAACTGAGGTGCGGAAGGACTGTTACAGAGAGTAGAGTTTGGAGACTGGGGTGCAGAAGAACTGATACAGAAAGCTGAGTGTGGAGACTGGGGTGCAGAAGGACCTTTACACAAAGCAGAGTTTGGAGACTCGGTACACAAGGACTGTTAGAGAGAGCTGAGTTTGGAGACTGGGGTGCAGAAGGAGTAATGCAGAAAAAAGAGTTTGGAGACTGGGGTGCCGAAAGACAGTTACAGAGAGCACAGATGAAGACTGGGGTGCAAAAGAAATGTTGCAGAGAGCAGAAGTTAGAGAATGGGGTGAAGAAGGACCGTTGCAGAGAGCAGAAGTTGGAGACTGAAGTGTGAAGAACTGCTACAGAGAGCAGAGTTTGGAGACTGGGTTGCAGAAGAACTGATAGAGAAAGCAGACGTTGGAGACTTGGGTGCAAAAGGATCTTTACAGAGAGCAGATGTTGGAGACTTTGGTACAGAAGGACTGTTACAGAGAGCAGATGTTGGAGACTTGGGTGCAGAAGGACTGATGCAGAGAACAGAGTTTGGAGACTGGGGTGCAGAAGAAACTTTGCAGAGAGAAGAAGGTGGAGACTGAGGTGAAGAAGCATCGTTGCAGAGAGAAGAGGATGGAGACTGGGTGCAGAAGTCCTGTTACAGAGAGCAGAGTTTGGAGACTGGGGTGCAGAAGCACTGTTACAGATAGCACAGTTTTGAGACAGGGTTGCAAAAGGATCTTACAGAGAGCATTTTGCAGACTGAGTTTCAGAAGGACTGCTTCAGAGAGCAAATGTTGGAAACTGGGGTCCAGAAGGTTTGTTTCATAGTGTAGAGTTTTCAGACTGATGTGCAGAAACACTGTAGTAGAGAGCAGATATTGGATCATGGGGTGCAGAAGGACTGTTACAGAGAGCAGAGTTTGGAGACTGGGGTGTGGAAAAATTGTTGCAGAGAGCACAGGTTGGGGACTGGGGTGCAGAAGGCCTGTTACAGAAGCAGAGTGTGAAGACTGGTGTGCAGAAGGCCTGTTACAGAGAGCAGAGTTTGGAGACTGGGGTTTAGAAGGACTGTTACACAGAGCAGAGTTTGACGAATGGTTTTCAGAAGGATCTTACAGAGAACAGCGTTTGGAGATGGAGGTGCAGAAGGACTTTTGTAGAGCATACAGGTTGGAGACTTAGGAGCAGAAGGACTGTTGTAGAGAACAGAGGTTGGAGACTGAGGTCCAGAAGGATTGTTACAGAGATCAGAGTGTGGAGACTGGGGAGAATAAGGAGTGTTACAGAGAGCAGAGTTTGGATATTGGGGTGCAGTAGAACTGTTACCTGGAGCACAGGTTGGAGACTAAGGTGCAGAAGGACTGTTGCAGAGAGCAGAGTTTGGAGACTGAGGTGCAGGAGGACTGTTACAAAGAGCAGAGGTTGGAAACTGGGGTGCAGAAAAACCGTTGCAGAGAGCAGAGGTTGAAACCTGGGGAGAAGAAGTACCGTTGCAGAGAACAAATGGTGGAGACTGGGGTTCAGAAGGACTGTTACAGAGAGCAGAGGTTGGAGACTGAAATGCAGAAGGACCTTTACAGATTGCAGAATTTTGAGACTGAGGTGGAGTAGGACTTTTATAGAAAGGAGAGGTTGGAGACTGGGGTGCAAAAGGATTCTTACAGAGAGCAGAGTATGGAGACTGGGGTGCAGAAGGAGTTTTACAAAGTGCAGTGTTTTGAGATTGGGGTTCAGAAGAACTGTTATAGAGAGGAGATGTTGGAGACTGGGGTGTAGAAGGTCTCTTACAGGGAAAATAGTTTGGAGACATACGTGAAGATGAATTGTTAAAGAGACCAGAGTTTGGACACTGATGTGCAGAAGGACAGTTACAGAGAGTAGAGCTTGGAGACTGGGGTGCAGAAGGAGTGCTGCAGAGAGCAGATTTTGGAGACTGTAGTGAAGAAGGATCGATGAAGAGAGCAGAGGTTGAAGACTGAGGTGTAGAAGGATCGCTACAGAGAGCAGAGGTTGGGACTGGGGTGCAGCAGGACAGTTGAAGAGAGCACTGATTGGAGACTTGGGTGAAGAAGGACTGTAGCAGAAAGCAGAGGTTGAAGACTGGGGTGCATAAGGATCGTTGCAGAGAAATGAGTTTGGAGACTGGGGTGTGGAAGGACTGTTGCAGAGAGAAGAGGTTGGAGACTGGGGTGCAGAAGGGACTGTTGCAGAGAGCAGAGGTTGGAGACTGAAGTGAAGAAGGACTTTCACAGAGAGCAGAGGTTGGAGACTTGGGTGCAGAATGACTAATATCGAAAATAGTGTTTGGAGTCTCGGGTGCAGAAGGACCATTACAGACAGCAGAGGTTGGAGACTTAAGTATAGAAGGACTGTTACAGAGAGCAGAGATTGGAGCCTGGGGTGTACAAAGACTTTTGCTTAGAACAGAAATTGGAGACTGGGTGCAGAAAGACTGTTGCAGAGAGCAGAATTTGGAGACTGAGGTGCAGAAGAATCGTTGTAGAGAGCAGAGTTTTCAGACTGAGGTGCAGAAGGACTGTTACAGAGAGCAGATTTGAAAGCGTGGGGTTTACAAGGACTGTTGCAGAGAGTAGCAGTTGGAGAATGGCTTCCAGAAGGACTGTTGCCGAGAACAGAGGTTGGAAACTGGGGTGGAGAAGAACTGCTGCAGAGAGTAGAGTTTAGAGACTGAGGTGCAGAAGGACTGTTACAGAGAGCAGATGTTGGAGACTGGGGTGCAGAAGGACTGATACAGAAAGCAGACGTTGGTGACCTGGGTGCAGAAGGACTGTTGCAGAGAGCAGAGGTTGGAGACTGAGGTGGAGAAGGACTGTTGCATAGAGCAGATTTTAGAGACTGGGGTGCAGAAGGACTGTAGCCGAGTGCAGAGATCGCAGACTTGGGTGAAGAATGACTATTGCAGAGAGCAGAGGTTGCAGACTGAGGTATAGAAGGACTGTTACAGAGAGCAGAGTTTGGAGAATGTGGGGCAGAAGGACTGATACAGAAAGCAGAGGTTGGAGACTTGGCTTCAGAAGAACCCTTACAGAGAACAGAGGTTGGAGACTGCGGTACAGAAAGACTGTTAAAGAGAGCAGAGGTTGGAGACTGGGGTGCAGAATAAGTGTTGTAGAGAACAGAGGTTGGAGACTGTGGTGCAGAAGGACCATTTCAGAAAGCAGAGGTTGGAGATTGGGGCGCAGAAGTACTGTTGCAGAGAGAAGAGGTTTGTGTCTGAGGTGCAGAAGGACTGTTACAGAGAGCAGAGGTTCGAGACCAGGGTGCAGACGGACTGATACAGATAGGAGAGTTTGGAGACTGGGGTGCAGAATGACCATTACAGAGAGCAGAGGTTGGAGACTGCAGTACCGAAGTACTGTTACAGAGAGCAGAGGTTGGAGACTGCGGTGGAAAAGGATTGATACAGAGAGCATATTTTGGAGACTGGGGTGAGGAAACACTGTTGCAGAGAGAAGAGGTTGAAGACTGGGTTGCAGAAGGACTGCTGCAGAGAGCAGTGGTTGCAGAGTGAGGTGCACCTCTTGCAGAGAGAAGTTGTTGAAGACTGATGTGCAGAAAATCTGTTACAGAGAGCAGTGTTTGGAGACTGGGGTGCAGGACTGATACTGAGAGCAGAGGTTTGAGACTGGGGTGCAGAAGGACTGTTAAAGAGAGCAGAGTTCAGAGACTTGGGTGCAGAAGGCCTGTTACATAGAGCAGAGGATGGAGACTGAGGTGCAGAAGGATTATTGGAGAGGGCAGAGGTTAGAGACTGGGGTGCAGAAGGATTGATCCAGAAATCAGAGTTTCGAGACTGGGTTTTACAAGGATCTTACCGAGAGCAGAGTTTAGAAATTTAGGTGCAGCAGGACTGTAAGAGAGCACAAAGTTTGGAGACTGAGGTACAGAAGGATCGCTGCAGAGAGCGGAGGTGGAGACAGTGTTGCAGAAGGATCGTTACAGAGAGCAGAGGTTGGAGACTGGGGTGCAGAAGGACTTTTAAAGAGAGCACAGGTTGGAGACTAAGGTGCAGAAAAAATTTTGCAGAGAGCACAGGTTGGAGACTGTGGTGCAAAAGGAGTGTTGCAGAGAGAAGAGGTCGGAGACTGTGGTGCAGAAGGACTTACATAGAAAGCAGAGGTTGGAGACTGTTGTGGAGAAGGACCCTTAAAGAGAGCAGAGTTTGGAGACTGGGGTGCAGAAGGACTGTTATAGAGAGCAGAGTTTTGAGAAGGGGTGGAGAAAAATCGTTACAGAGTGAAGAGGTTAGGGATGGGGTGAAGAAGTCCTGTTACAGAAAGCAGAGGTTGGAGACTGAGGTGTACAAGGACTGTAACAGAGAGCAGAGGTTGGAACTGGGGTGCAGAAGGACTGATACAAAAAGCACAGTTTGGAGACTGGTGTGCACAATGACAGTTACAGAGAGCAATGTTTGGAGACAGCAGTACAGAAGGACTGCTACACAGAGCAGAGTTTGTAGAGTGGGGTGGAGAAGGACTGTTACAGAGAGCATATGTTGGAGACTGGGGAGCAGAAGGACTGTTTCAGAGAGCAGAGGTTGGAGACTGAGGTGCAGAAGGATTGTTAGAGAGCAGAGTTTGGAGACTGGGGTGCAGAAGGACTGTTACAGAGAGCAGAGATTTGAGACTGGGGTGCAGAAAGACTTTTGCAGACAACAAAGGTTGGAGACTGGGGTGCCGAAGGTCTGTTGCAGAGAACAAAGGTTGGAGACTGGGGTACAGAAGGACTGTTGAGAGAGCAGAGGTTGGAGACTGTGGTGCAGAAGGACACTTAGATAGAGCAAAAGTTGGAGATTGGGGTGTAGAAGAACTGTTATAGAGTGCAGTATTTGGAGACTGGGTTGCAGAAGGATCTTACAAATAGCAGAGGTTGGAGACTGAGTTACAGGTGGAGTGTTAGAGAGAGCAGTGTTCAGAGACTGAGCTGCAGAAGGATTGTTACATAGAGCAGAAGTTTGAGATTGAGTTTAAAAAGGCCTTTTGCAGAGAGCAGAGTTTTGAAATTTGGGTGCAGAAGGACCGTTACAGAGAGCAGAGTTTGGAGACTGCGGTATAAGACTGTTACCGAGAAAAGAGGTTGGAGAATGGGATGCAGAAGGACTCTTACATAGAGCACAGGTTGGAGACTGAGGTGCAGAACGATAGATACAGAGAACAGAGGTTGGAGACTGGGGTTCAGAAAGACTGATACAGAAAGCAGAGTTTGGAGACTGGGGTGTAGAAAGACCGTTACAAAGAGCAGAGGTTGGAGACTGCAGTACAGAAGGACTGTTACAGAGAGAAGATCTCAGAGCCTGGGGAGCAGAAGGAGTTTTGCAGAGGATCGTGGTATAAGACTGGGGTTAAGAAAGAATGTTACAGAGAGCAGAGTTTGCAAACTGGAGTGTAGAAGGATCTTACAGAGAGAAAGTTTAGAGACTGTGGTGCAGAAAGACTGTTGCAGAGAGCAGATATTGGAGACAGGGGTCCAGAAATATCATTGCAGAGAGCAGAGTTTGGAAAATGTGGTGCAGAAGGACTGTTTCAGAGAGCAGATGATGAAGACTGGGGTGCAGAAGGACTGTTGCAGAGAGCAGATTTTAGATACTAGGGTGTAGGAGGACTGTTACAGAGAGCAGAGTTAGGAGACTGGGGTGCAGAAAGACTGTTACAGAGAGCAGAGGTTGGAGACTGGCATTCAGATGGATCTTACAGAGAGCACAGTTTGGAGACTGGGGTGCAAAAAGACTGTTGCAGAGAGCAGATGTTGGAGACTGGGGTGGAGAAAAATCGTTGCAGAGAGAAGAGGTTGGAGACTGGGTTGGAGAAGGCCTGTTACAGAGAGCAGAGTTTAAAGACTGTTGTGCCAAAGGACTGTTACAGAGTGCAGAGTTTAAAGACTGGGTTTCAGAAGGATTTTACAGAGAGCAGAGTTGGGAGACTGAGGTGCAGAAGGACTGTTAGAGAGAGCAGATGTAGGAGACTGGGGTGCAGAAGGGTCATAGCAGAGAGCAGAGTTTTAAGACTGAGGTGCAGAAGAACTGTTGCAGAGAGCAGATGTTGAAGACGGGTGCAGAAGGACTGTTGCAGAGAGCAGATATTTGTAACTAGGTTGCAGAAGGACTGTTATAGAGAGCAGAGGTTGGATACTGGGGTGCAGAAGGACTGTTGCAGAGAGCAGAGTTTAAAGACTGGGGTGCAGAAGGACTGTTGCAGGGAGCAGTGGTTGGAGACTGAGGTGCAGTTGGTTCATTGAAAAGACAAGAGGTTGGAGACTGTCGTGCAGAAGGCCTGTTACAGAGAGCAGAGTTTGGAGACTGGGGTGCAAAGACCGGTTACAGAGAGCAGAGTTTGGAGACTGGTGTGCAGAAGGATTTTTACAGGTAGCAGAGTTTGGAGACTGAGGTGCAGAAGGATTGTTACAGAGAGCAGAGGATGGAGACTAAAGTGCAGAAGGACTTTTACAGAGAGCAGTGGTTGGAGACTGGTGTTCAGAATGATCATGCAGAGAGCACAGGTTGGAGACTGAGGGGCAAAATGATCATTGCCAAGAGCAGAGGTTTCAGACTGTGGTGCAGAATGATCGTTACAGAGAGCAGAATTTGGAGACTGGGGTGCAGAAGGACAGTTACTGAGAGCACAGATGGAGACTGTGGTGCAGAAGAAATGTTGCAGAGTGCAGAAGTTGGAGACTGGGGTGCAGAAGAACTGTTTCTGGCAGCAGAGGTTTGAGACTGGGGTGCAGAAGAACTGATACAGAAAGCTGACGTTGGAGACTGAGGTGCAAAAGGACCGTTACAGAGAGCAGAGTTTTGAGACTGCGTTACAGAAGGACTGTTACAGAGAGCAGAGGTTGGATACTGGGGTGCAGAAAGACTGATGCAGAGAACAGAGTTTGGAGACTGGGGTGCAGACAAACCGTTTCAGAGAGCAGATGTTGGAGACTCAGGTGCAGAAGAATTGTTACAGAGAGCAGAGGTAGGATAGTGGTGTGCAAAAGGACTGATCCAGAGAGCATATATTGGAGAAAGGGGTTCAGAAGGCCGGTTACAGAGAGCAGCGGTTGGAGACTGAGGTGCTGAAGGATCATTTCAGAGAACACATATTGGAGACTGAGGTGCAGAAGGACTGTTACTGAGAAGAGCGTTTGGAGACTGGGGTTCAGAAGGATTCTTACAGAGAGCAGAGGATGGAGACTGGGGTGCAGAAAGAGTGTTACAGAGAGAAGAGGATGGAGACTGATGTGCAGAAGGCTTGTTACAAAGAGCAGAGTTTGTAGTTTGGTGTCCAGAAGAACTGTTAAAGAGAGCAGAGGTTGGAGACTGAGATGCAGAAGGATTGTTACAGAGAGCAGAGTTTTGACACTGATGTTCAGAAGGACTGTTACAGAGAGCAGAGCTTGGAGACTGGTGTGTAGAAGTATCATTGCAGAGAAAAGACGTTTGAGAAATAGGTGCCGAAGTATCATTGCAGAGAGCCGAGGTAGGAGAGTGCAGAAGGATCGCTACAGAGAATAGAGGTTGAAAACTGGGGTGCATAAGGACAGTTACAAAGAGTACAGGTTGGAGACTGGGGTTAAGAAGAAATGTTGCAGAGAGCAGTGGTTGCAGACTTGGGTGAAAAAGGACCGTTGCAGAGAGCAGAAGTTGGAGACTGAAGTGTGAAGAACTGTTACAGAGAGCAGAGTTTGGAGACTGGACTGTTACAGAGAGCAAGAGATCAGGGGGGGGGGATTAAAGGGTTTAAAGAAAGAAGAGTTTGGAAACTAGAGTGCAGAAGGATCTTAAAGAGAGCAGAGGTGGGAGACTGTGGTGCAGAAGGACTGTTGCAGAGAGAAGATGTTGGAGACAGGGGTCCAGAAGGATCGTTGCAAAGAGCAAAGTTTGGAGACTGGGGTGCAGAAAGACTGTTACAGAGAGCAGAGGTTGGAGACTGGCATTCAGATGGATCTTACAGAGAGCACAGTTTGGAGACTGGGGTGCAAAAAGACTGTTGCAGAGAGCAGATGTTGGAGACTGGGGTGGAGAAAAATCGTTGCAGAGAGAAGAGGTTGGAGACTGGGTTGGAGAAGGCCTGTTATAGAGAGCAGAGTTTAAAGACTGTTGTGCCAAAGGACTGTTACAGAGTGCAGAGTTTAAAGACTGGGTTTCAGAAGAATTTTACAGAGAGCAGAGTTGGGAGACTGAGGTGCAGAAGGACTGTTAGAGAGAGCAGATGTAGGAGACTGGGGTGGCAGAAGGGTCGTATCAGAGAGCAGAGTTTTAAGACTGAGGTGCAGAAGAACTGTTGCAGAGAGCATATGTTGAAGACGGGTGCAGAAGGACTGTTGCAGAGAGCAGATATTTGTAACTAGGTTGCAGAAGGACTTTTATAGAGAGCAGAGGTTGGAGACTGGGGTGCAGAAGGACTGTTGCAGAGAGGCAGAGTTTAAAGACTGGGGTGCAGAAGGACTGTTGCAGGGAGCAGTGGTTGGAGACTGAGGTGCAGTTGGTTCATTGAAAAGACAAGAGGTTGGAGACTGTCGTGCAGAAGGCCTGTTACAGAGAGCAGAGTTTGGAGACTGGGGTGCAAAGACCGGTTACAGAGAGCAGAGTTTGGAGACTGGTGTGCAGAAGGATTTTTACAGGTAGCAGAGTTTGGAGACTGAGGTGCAGAAGGATTGTTACAGAGAGCAGAGGATGGAGACTAAAGTGCAGAAGGACTTTTACAGAGAGCAGTGGTTGGAGACTGGTGTTCAGAATGATCATGCAGAGAGCAGAGGTTGGAGACTGAGGGGCAAAATGATCATTGCCAAGAGCAGAGGTTTCAGACTGTGGTGCAGAATGATCATTACAGAGAGCAGAGTTTGGAGACTGGGGTGCAGAAGGACAGTTACTGAGAGCACAGATGGAGACTGTGGTGCAGAAGAAATGTTGCAGAGCGCAGAAGTTGGAGACTGGGGTGCAGAAGAACTGTTTCTGGGAGCAGAGGTTTGAGACTGGAGTGCAGAAGAACTGATACAGAAAGCTGACGTTGGAGACTGAGGTGCAAAAGGACCGTTACAGAGAGCAGAGTTTTGAGACTGCGTTACAGAAGGACTGTTACAGAGAGCAGAGGTTGGATACTGGGGTGCAGAAAGACTGATGCAGAGAACAGAGTTTGGAGACTGGGGTGCAGACAAACCGTTTCAGAGAGCAGATGTTGGAGACTCAGGTGCAGAAGGATTGTTACAGAGAGCAGAGGTAGGATAGTGGTGTGCAAAAGGACTGATCCAGAGAGCATATGTTGGAGAAAGGGGTTCAGAAGGCCGGTTACAGAGAGCAGCGGTTGGAGACTGAGGTGCTGAAGGATCATTTCAGAGAACAGATATTGGAGACTGAGGTGCAGAAGGACTGTTACTGAGAAGAGCGTTTGGAGACTGGGGTTCAGAAGGATTCTTACAGAGAGCAGAGGATGGAGACTGGGGTGCAGAAAGAGTGTTACAGAGAGAAGAGGATGGAGACTGGTGTGCAGAAGGCTTGTTACAAAGAGCAGAGTTTGTATATTGGTGTCCAGAAGAACTGTTAAAGAGAGAAGAGGTTGGAGACTGAGATGCAGAAGGATTGTTACAGAGAGCAGAGTTTTGACACTGATGTTCAGAAGGACTGTTACAGAGAGCAGAGCTTGGAGACTGGTGTGTAGAAGTATCATTGCAGAGAAAAGACGTTTGAGAAAGAGGTGCTGAAAGATCATTGCAGAGAGCCGAGGTTGGAGAGTGCAGAAGGATCGCTACAGAGAACAGAGGTTGAAAACTGGGGTGCAGAAGGACAGTTACAAAGAGCACAGGTTGGAGACTGGGGTTAAGAAGAAATGTTGCAGAGAGCAGCGGTTGCAGACTTGGGTGAAAAAGGACGGTTGCAGAGAGCAGAAGTTGGAGACTGAAGTGTGAAGAACTGTTACAGAGAGCAGAGTTTGGAGACTGGACTGTTACAGAGAGCAGAGGTTGAAGACTAAGGTTCAGATGGATCTTACAGAAAGAAGAGTTTGGAAACTAGAGTGCAGAAGGATCTTAAAGAGACCAGAGGTTGGAGACTGTGGTGCAGAAGGACTGTTGCAGAGAGAAGATGTTGGAGACAGGGGTCCAGAAGGATCGTTGCAAAGAGCAGAGTTTGGAGACTGGGGTTCAGAAAGACTGCTGCAGAGAGCAGATGTTGGAGACTGGGGTGAAGGAGAACTGTTGCAGAGAGCAGATTTTAGAGGATGGCGTGAAGAAGGACTATTACAAAGAGCAGAGTTTGGGGACTGAGGTGCAGAAGTACTGTTACAGAGATCAGAGTTTAGAGACTGGGGTGCAGAAGGACTGTTGCAGAGAGCAGAGTTTGGAGATTTGTGTGCAGAAGGACTGTTTTAGAGAGGAGATGTTGGAAACTGAGGTGCAGAAAGCCTGTTACAGAGAGCAGAGTTTTGAGAAGGGGTGCAGAAGTACTGTTACAGAGAGCAGATTTTGGAGATTGGTTTGCAAAAGTATCTTTCAGAGAGTAGAGTTTGGATACTGAGATGCATAAGGACTGTTAAAGAGAGTAGAGGTTGGATACTGAGGTGCGGAGGGACAATTGCAGAGAGCAGAGATTGAAGACTGAGGTACAGAAGGACTGTTACAGAGAGCAGAGGTTGGAGACTGAGGTGCAGAAAGACTGATACAGAAAGCAGAGTTTAGAGACTGGGGTGCAGAAGGACCATTACAGAGAGCAGAGGTTGGGGACTTCTGTGCAGAAGAACTTTTACAGAAAGTAGAGGTTGAAGACAGGGGTGCAGGAGGACTTTGTAGAGAGCAGACGTAGGAGACTGGGGTGCAGAAGGATTGTTGCAGAGAGCAGAGGTTGGGGACTGAGGTGCAGAAAGACTGTTACAGAGAGCAGAGGTTGGAGACTGGGGTGCAGAAGGACTGTTGCAGAGAACAGAGGTTGGAGACTGGGATGCAGAAGGATCTTACAGAGAGCAGAGGTTGGAGACTTAAGTGCAGAAGGACTGTTGTAGAGAGCAGACGTAGGAGACTAGGGTGCAGAAGGATTGTTGCAGAGAGCAGAGTTTGGAGACTGGGGTGCTGAAGGACCGTTACAGAGAGCTGAGATTGGAGGCTGGGGTTCAAAAAGACTTTTACAAAGAGCAGAGATTGAAGACTGGGGAGCAGAAGGACTGTTGCAAGAACAGACTTTTGACAGGGTTGCAGAAGGACCTTTGGAGAGAGCAGAGTTTGGAGACTGAGGTGCAGAAGTATTGTTACAGAGAGCAGAGTTTGGAGACTGCAGTGCATAAGAACTGTTACTGAGAGTAGAGTTTGGCAACTGGGTTAAAGAAGCATATTACAGCGAGCTGAGGTTGGAGAGTGGAGTGAAGAAGGACCTTTGCAGAGAGGAGAATTTGGAGACTGGGGTGCAGTAGGACTGTTACAGAGAACAGAGTTTGAATATTGAGTTGCAGAAGGACTGTTGCATAGAGCAGAAGTTGGAGATTTGGGTGCAGACGGACTATTGCAGAGAGCAGAAGTTGGAGACTGAGGTGCAGAAGGACTGTTACAGAAAGCAGAGGATTGAGACAGGGGTGCAGAAGGAATGATACAGAAAGCAGAGTTTGGAGACTGGAGTACAGGAGGAGCATTACAGAGAGAAGAGGTTGGAGTCTGCAGTACAGAAGGACTGTTACAGAGATCAGAGTTTGGAAACTGGGGTGCAGAAGGACTGTTGCAGGGATTAGATGATGAAGACTGGGGTTCAGTAGGACTGTAGAAGAGAGCAGACATTGGAGACTGTGGTGCAGAAGGACTGATACAGAAAGCAGTGTTTGGAGACTGGGGTGCAGAAGGACCTTACAGGGAGCAGAGTTTGGAGACTGTGGTACAGAAGGACTGTTACAGAGAGCAGAGTTCACAGACGGGATTGCAGAACGATCTTACAGAGAGCAGAGGTTGGAGACTCGGGTGCAGAAGGACTGTTGCAGAGAGCAGGCGTTGGGGACTGGAGTGCAGAAGGATCCTTCCAGAGAGGAGAGTTTGGAGACTGGGGTGTAGAAGGACTGTTGCAGAGAGCAGAGGTTGGAGACTGAGGTGCAGAAAGGCTGCTACAGGGAGCAGAGTTTGGAGAATGGGATGCAGAAAGACTGTTGCAGTAAGCAGAGGTAGGAGACTGGGTAGGAGAAGGAATGTTACAGAGAGCAGAGTTTGTAAACTGGGGTGCGGAAAGACCATTACAGAGAGCAGAGTTTAGAGACTGCAGTACAGCAGGACTGTTACACAGAGTAGATGTTTGAGACTGTGGTGCAGAAGGACTGTTGCAGAGCAGATGTTGGATACTGGGGTGCAGAAGGACTGTTGCAGAGAGAAGAGGTTGGAGACTGTGGTGCAGAAGGACTGATACAAAAAGCATATTTTGGAGACTGGGGTGCAGAAGGACCATTACAGAGAGCAGAGGTTAGAGACTGCGGTACAGAAGAACTCTTGTAGAGAACAAGGTTGGAGACTGGGTTGCATAGGGACCATTGCAGAGGGCAGACGTTGGAGACTTCGGTGCAGAAGGAATGTTACAGAGAGCAGAGTGTGGAAACTGGGGTGCAGAAAAATCTTAAAGAGAGGAATTTTTGGAGACTTGTGTGCAGAACGATTGTTGCAGAGAGCAGACGTGGGAGACTGGGGTGCAGATGGACTGTTGCAGAGAGCAGTTGTTGAAGACTGAGGTGCAGAAAAACTGTTACAGAGAGCAGTGTTTGGAGACTTGGGTGCAGAAGGACTAATACTGAGAGCAGAGTTTGGTGACTGGGGTCCAGAACGATCTTACAGAGAGGAAATTTTTGAGACTGGGGTGCAGAAGGATTGTTGCAGAGAGCAGACTTTGAAGACGGATGCAGAAGGATCGTTGCAGAGAGTAGATTATGGAGACTGGTGTATAGAAGGACTGTACTAGAGAGCAGAGTTTGGAGACTGGGGTGAAGAAGGAATGTTGCAGAGAGCAGGTTTTGAAGACTGAGGTGTAGAAAAACTGTTACAGAGATCAGTGTTTAGAGACTAAGGTGCAGTAGATCTGTCGCAGAGAAGAGAGGTTGGAGACTGGGTGCAGAAGAACTGTGCAGAGTGCAGTGTTTCGAGACTGGGGTGCAGAAAGACTGTTACATAGAATAGAGGTTAGAGACTGCTGTACAGAAGAACTGTTAAAGAAAGCAGAGGTTTGAGACAGGTGTGCAGATGCATCTTACAGCTAGCAGAGGTTGGAGACTGGGGTGCAATAGGACTGATGCAGAGAGCAGAGATTGGAGAATGGGGTGCAGAATGATTGTTGCAGAGAGCAGAGGTTGGATACTGAGGTGCAGAAGGCCTGTTACATAGAGCAGAGCTTGGAGACTGGGGAGCAGATGACATGTAACACACAGCAGAGTTTGGAGACTGAGTGTCATAAGGAAATTACAGAGAGCAGAGGTTGGTGACTGAGGTGCCGAAGGACTGTCAGAGAGAGTAGAGGTTGGAAACTGGGGTCCAGAAGAGCAGAGTTTTCAGAATGAGGTTTAGAAAAAATGTTTCAGAGAGCAGATGTAGGGGACTGGGGTGCAGAAGAAATGTTGCAGCGAGCAGAGGTTGGAGACTTGGATGTAGAAGGATCCTTACAGAGAACACAGAGTGCAGACTGGGGTGCTGAAGGAGTTTTACAGACTGCAGAATTTTGAGACTGGGGTGCAGAAGGACTGGTATAGAAAGCAGAGTTTGGAGACTGGTTTTTAGAAGGATCATACAGAGAGCAGAGGTTGGCGACTGAGGTGCAGAAAGACCTTTGCAAAAAGAAGAGGTTGGAGACTGAGGTTCAGAAGGACTGTTGCAGAGTGCAGAGGTTGGAGACTTGCGTGTAGGACTGTTGCAGAGAGCAGAGGTTGAAGTTTGGGGTTCTGAAAGACTGTTGCAGCTAGCAGACGTTAAAGACTGAAATGCAGAAGGACAGTTACAGAGCACAGGTTGGAGATTGAGTGCAGAAAAAATGATAGAGAAAGCAGAGGTTGAAGACTGGGGTGCAGAAGGATCGTTGCAGAGAACAGAGGTTGGAGACTGGGGTGCAGAAGGCCTGTTACAGAGAGCAGAGTTTGGAAACTTGGGTGCAGAAAGATTGGTACAGAGAGCAGAGTTTGAATACTGGGTTGCAGAAAGATATTAAGGAGAGCAAAAGTTGGAGACTGAGGTGCAGAAGCACTGTTACAGAGAGAAGAGGTTGGAGACTGGGGTGCAGAAGTACTGATACATAAAGCAGAGATAGGAGACTCGGGTGCCAAAGGACCCTTACAGAGAGCAGAGGTTGGAGACTGAGGTGGAGAAGGACTGTTGCAGAGAGCAGAGTTTGCAGACTGAGTTGCAGAAGGACTCTTATAGCGGGCAGATTTTCGAGACTGTGGTGGAAAACGACTGAAACAGAAATCAGAGGTTGGATACTGGGGTGCATAAGGACACTTACAGAGAGCAGAGGTTTGAGACTGGAGTGCAGAAGAACTGTTAAAGAGAACAGAGTTTGGAGATTGGGGTGCAGAAGGACCGTTACAGAGAGAAGAGTTTGGAAACTGCAGTACAAAGTACAGTTACAGAGAGCATGGTTTCGAGACTGGGGTGGAGAAGGACTTTTGTAGAGAGCAGATGTTGGAGACTGGGATGCAGAAGGACTTTTGCAGAGTGCAGAGGTTGCAGACTGTGGTGGAGAAGAACTGTTACAGAGTAGAGTTTGGAGACTGTGGTGCAGAAGGACTGATACAGAAAGCAGAGGTTGGAAACTCGGGTGAAGAAGGACCCTTAAAGGAAACAGAGGTTGTATACTGCGGAACAGATAGACTGTTACAGAGAGCAGTGTTTGGAGACTGCAGTGCAGAAGAAGTGTTGTAGAGAACAGAGGTTAAAGACTGGGGTGCAGAAGGATGGTTGCAGAGACCAGAGGTTGGAGACTGGGGTGCAGAAGGACTGATACAGAAAGCAGAGTTCGGAGACTGGGGTGCAGAAGGCCTGTTACAGAAAGCATAGTTTGGAGACTGGGGTGCAGAAAGATTGGTACAGAGAGCAGAGTTTGAATACTGGGTTGTAGAAAGATATTAAGGAGAGCAAAAGTTGGAGACTGAAGTGCTGAAGCACTGTTACAGTGAGAAGCGGTTGGAGACTGAGGTGCAGAAGGATCGTTGCAGAGAGCAGACATTGGAGACCAAGGGGCAGAAGGATTGTTACAGAGAACAGAGGTTGGAGACTGTGGTGAAGGACTGATACAGAAAGCAGAGATTGGAGACTAGGGTGCCGAAGGACCCTTACAGAGACTAGAGGTTGGAGACTGAGGTGCAGAAGGACTGTTGCATAGATCAGAGTTTGCAGACTTAGTTGCAGAAGGACTGTTACAGCGGGAAGATTTTCGAGACTGTGGTGAAAAACAACTGATACAGAAAGCAGAGTTTGGATACTGGGGTGCATAAAAACCCTTACAGAGAGCAGAGGTCGGAGACTGGGGTGCAGAAGAACTGTTGAAAAGAACAGAGTTTGGAGACTAGTGTGCAGAAAGATTGTTGCGGCGAGCAGAGTATCGAGACTAGGGGGTAGAAGGACTGTTGCAGAGAGCAGAAGTTGTAGACTGGGGTGTAGAAGGACTGTTGCAGAGAGCAGATGTTAGAGACTTGGGTGCTGAAGGACTGTTGCAGAGAACAGAGGTTGAAGACTGGGGTGCAGAAGGACTGTTACAGAGAGCAGAGGTTGGAGACTGGGGTGCAGATGGACTGTTGCAGAGAACAGAGCTTGGCCACTGAGGTGCAGAAGGACCGTTGAAGAGAGCAGAGGTTGGAGACTGGGGTGCACAAGGATCTTACAGAGAGCAGAGGTTGAAGACTGGTGTGCAGTAGGACTTTTACAGAGAGCACAGTTAGGAGACTCATGTGCAGAAAATCTATTGCACAGAGCAAATTTTCAAGACTGCGTTGCAGTAGGAGTGTTGCGGAGAGCAAAGATAGGAGATTGAAATGCAGAAGAACCCTTATAGAGAGCAGACTTTCGAGACTGCTTTTCAGAAATACTTTTACAGAGAGCAGAGATTGGAGACAGGTGTGCAGAAGGATCTTACAGACAGCATAGGTTTGAGACTGGGGTGCAGGAGGACTGGTGCAGAGAGCAGAGGTTAGAGACTGGGGAGCAGAAGAATAGTTTAAGAGAGAAGAGTTTGGAGACTGGGGTCAAAAGGCCTGTTATAGACAGCATAGGTTGGAGATTGGGTTTTAGAAGGCCTGTTACAGAGATCAGTGCTTGGAGACTGGGGTGCAGAAGGATAGTTACAGAGAGCAGAGTTTAAAGAGTGGGTGGCAAAAGAATCTTACAGAGACAAAAGTTTGGAAACTGAGGTACATAATGACTGTTACACAGAGTAGAGGTTTGAGACTGAGATGCAGAAGGATCGTTTCAGAGAGAAGAGTATTCAGACTGAGGTGCAGAAGGACTGTTACTGAGAGCAGATGTTGGAGACTAGAGTGGAGAAGGACTTCTGAGAAAAGCAGAGGTTGGAGACTGGGTTTCAGAAGGATCTTACAGAGAACAGAGTTTGGACAATGAAGTGCAGATGGGCTGTTGCAGAGAGCAGAGTTTGGAGATTAGGGAACAGAAGGACTGTTGCAGAGAGCAGAAATTGTAGTCTGAGTTGCAGAAGGACTGTTACAGAAAGCAGAGTTTAGAGACCAGGTGCAGAAGGACTAATACAGAAAGCAGAGTTTGGAGACTTGGGTCCAGAAGGACCATTACAGAGAGGAGAAGTTAGAGACTGTAGTACAGAAAGACTGTAACAGAGAGCCGAAGTTGGTTACTGGGGTGCCGAAGGACTATTGCAGAGAGGAGACGTTGGAGACTGAGGTGCAGAAGGACTATTACAGAGAGCAGAGGTTGGAGACCTGAGTGCAAAAGGACTGATAGAGAAAGCAGAGGTTGGAGAGTGGGGTGCAGAAAGAGCGTACAGAGAGGAGTTTGGAAACTGCAGTACAGAAGGAATGTTAAAGAGAGCAGATGATGAAGACTGGGGTGGAGAAGGACTGGTGCAGAGAACAGATGTTGGAGACTAAGGTTCAGAAAAACTGTTGCAGAGAGCAGAGGTTATGACTGGTGTGCAGAAAGACTGTTGCAGAGAGCAGAGGTTGAAGAGTGAGGTGCAGAAGGACTGTTACAGAGAGCAGAGTTTGGAGACTGTGGTACAGAAGGACTGATATAGAAAGCAGGGGTTGGAGACAGGGGTGCAGAAGGATCCTTACAGAGAACAGAGGTTGAAGACTGCGGTACAGAAGAACTGTTGTAGAGAACAAGGTTGGAGACTGGGGTGCAGATGGACCATTGCAGAGGGCAGACGTTGGAGACTGGGGTGCAGAAGGAATGTTATAGAGAGCAGAGTTTGGAAAATGGGGTGTAGAAAAATCTTACAGAGAGAAAATTTTGGAGACTGGGGTGCAGAAGGATTGTTGCAGAGAGCATACGTTGGAGACTGGGGTTCAGAAGGATCGTTGCAGAGAGTAGATTATGGAGACTGGGGTATAGAAGGACTGTTCTAAAGAGCAGAGGATGGAGACTGGGGTGCACAAGGACTGTTGCAGAGAGCACTGGTTTAAGACTGAGGTGCAGAAAAACTGTTACAGGGAGCAGTGTTTGGAGACTGGTGTGCAAAAGGACTGATACTGAGTGTAGAGTTTGGAGACTGGGGAGCAGAAGAATCTTACAGAGAAAAAAGTTTGGAGACTGGGGTGCAGAAGGATTGTTGCAGAGAGCAGACTTTGGAGACTGGGGTGCAGAAGGCCTGTTGCAGAGAGCAGTTGTTGAAGACTGAGGTGCAGAAAAACTGTTACAGAGAGCAGTGTTTGGAGACTGAGGTGCAGAAGAACTGTTGAAGTGAGCAGTGTTTGAAGACTGTGGTGCAAAAGGACTGTTACAGAGAGTAGAGGTTGAAGATTGGCGTGCAAACAGCCTGTTACAAAGAGCAGAGTTCAGAGACTAGGGTGCAGAAGAACTGTTACAGAGAGCAGAGTTTTTAGACAAGGTTGCACAAGCATCTTACAGAGAGCAGAGGTTGTAGTCCAAGGTGCAGCAGGACTGTTACAGACAGCACAGGTTGGTGACTAGGGTGCAGAAGGATCATTGCAGAGAAGAGAGTTTTCAGACTGAGGTGCAGAAAGACTTTTGCAGAGAGCACATGTTGAAGACTGGGGTGCAGAAGGACTATTGCAGAGAGCAGAGGCTGGAGACTGGAATGCAGATGGTCTGTTGCATAGAGCACATTTGGAGACTGAGGTGCAGAAAGACTGTTACAGAGAGCAGAGTTTGGAGACTGGGGTGCTGAAGAACTGGTAAAGAGAGCAGAGGTTGGAGACTGGGGTGCACAAGGATCGTTATAGAGAACAGAGGTCGGAGACTGGGGTGCAGAAGGCCTGTTACGGAGAGCAGAGTTTGGAGAAGGGGTGCAGAAGTACTTTCACAGAGAGTAGATCCCGCGGTGCAGAAGGATCATTGCAGAGAGCAGAGGTTGGAGACTGAGGTGCACCAGGTTTGCTGCAGAGAGCAGAGGCTGGACATGTGGTGTAGCAGGACTGTTGCAGAGAGCACAGGTTTGAGATTTGGGTGACGAAGGACTGTTGCAGAGAGTACAGGTTGAAGACTGTGTTTCAGTAGGACTGTTACAGAGGCAGAGGTTGGAGACTTTTTTGCCGAAAGACTTTTGCAGAGAGCAGATGTTGGAGACTGGGTTGCAGAAGTACTGTTTCAGAGAACAGAGTTTGTAGACTGAGATGCAGAAGTACTGTTACAGAGAGCAGAGGTTGGAGATTGGGGTGCAGATGGACTGATACAAAAAGCAGAGTTTTGAGACTCGGGTGCAGAAGAACTGTTGCAGAGAGCAGAGGTTGGAAAATGGGGTGCAAAAGGCCTGTTACAGAAAGCAGAGGTTGGAGACTGGGGTGCAGAAGGACTGTTACAGACAGCAGAGTTTTGAGACAGGGTTGCAGAAGGATGTTACAGAGAGCAGAGCTTAGAGACTGTGGTACAGCAGGACTGTTACAGAAAACAGAGGTTGGAGACTGGGGTGCAGAAAGATCGTTGAAGAGAACAGAGTTTTCAGACTGAGGTACAGAAGGACTGTTGCAGATAGCAGATATTGGAGATTGGGGTGCAGAAGGACTGTTGTATAGAGCAGAGGATGGAGACTTGGGTGCAGAAGGATCGTTGTAGCGAGCAGAGGTTTGAGACCAGGGTCTAAAAGGAATGTTACAGAGAACAGAGTTTGGAGAAAGGGTGCAGAAGGACTGTTACAGAGGGCAGAGTTTACAGACTGGGTTGCAGAAGGATCTTAGAGAGAGCAGATGTTGGAGACTGAGCTGCAGAAGGACTGTTGCAGAGAGTAGAGGTTAGAGACTGAGGTGCAGAAGCACCGTTGTTGAGAGCAGAGTTTTGAGACTGAGGTGCATCAGGATTGTTACAGGGAGCAGAGGTTGGAGCCTGGGGTGCAGATGGACTGTTGCAGATAGCAGAGTCTGGAGACTGCGGTGTAGAAGGTTTGTTGCAGATACAGAGGTTTGAGACTTTGGTGCAGAAAGGCTGATACAGAAAGCAGAGGTTGAAGACTGGGGAGCAGAAGAAACCATACAGAGTGCAGATTTTGCAGACTGCACTAAAGGAGGACTGTTACAGAGAGCAGAGGTTGGAGACTGGTGTGAAGAAGGACTGTTTCAGCGTGCAGACCTTGGATACTGGGGTGCAGACGAACTGTTGCAAAGAGCAGAGGTTGGAGACTCGGGTGCAGAAGAACTGTTGCAGAGAGCAGAGGATGGAGACTGAGGTGCAGAAGGAATGTTGCAGGGAGCAGAGGTTGGAAACTGTGGTGCAGAAAGAATGAAACAGAAAGGAGAGGTTGAAGACTGGGGTGCAGAATGACCGTTATAGAACGCAGAGGTTGGAGACTGAGGTACAGAAGAACTGTTACAAAGAGAAGAGTTTGGAGACTGAGGAGCAGATGGACTATTACAGAGAGCAGAGGTTTGAGACTGGGGAGCAGAAGGACTTTTGCAGACAGCAGAGGTTGGAGACTGGGGTGCAAAATCGTTGAAGACAGCAGAGGTTGTAGACTGGGGTGAAGAAGGATTGTTGCAGAGATCAGAGTTTGGAGACTGGGGTGCAGAAGAACCATTACAGAGAGAAGAGGTTGGAGACTGCGGGACAGAAGGACTGTTACAGAGAGATGAGGTTGGAGACTGTGGAGCATAAGGTCTGTTACAGAGAGCAGAGGTTGGAGACTGTGGAGCAGAAGGAATATTACAGACAGCAGAGTTTGGAAACTGGGGTGCAGAAGGATCTTACAGAAAGAAGAGGTTGGAGACTTAGGTGTCGAAAGACTGTTACATAAAGCAGAGTTCGAAGACTGGGGTGCAAAATGATCGTTGCAGAGAGCAGAGTTTTCAGACAGAGGTGCAGAATGACTGTTGCAGGGAGCAGATGTCTGAGACTGGTGTGCAGAAAAACTTTTTCAGAGAGCAGAGGTTGAAAACTGGGTTGCAAAAGGATTGTTGTAGAGAGCAGAGTTTTTAGACTGGGGTGCAGAGGGATTGTTACAAAGAATAGAGGTTGGAGACTGTGGTGCAGAAGGACCATTGCAGAGATCAGAGTTTTGTAACTGAGGTGAAGAAGGATTGTTAATGAGAACAGAAGTTGGAGACTTGGGTGAAGAAGGACTGTTGCAGAAAGCAGAGTTTGGAGACTGGGTTTTAGAAGGACTCTTGCAAAGAGAAGAGGTTGAAGACTGGGGTGCAGGAGGACTGTTACATAGAGCAGAGTTTGGAGACAGAGTTGCAGACGGATCTTACAGAGAGCAGAGTTTTGATACTGAGGTGCATCAGGAGTATTACAGAGAGCAGTGTTTGGAGACTGGGGTGCAGAAGGATCATTGCAGAGAACAGCGTTTTCAGACTGAGGTGCAGAAGGACTGTTGCAGAGAGCAGAGGTTGGAGACAGGGGTGGAGAAGGACTGTCGCATAGAGCAGAAGTTGAAGACTGGGTTGCAGAAGGCCTGTTACAGGGAGCAGAGTTTGGAGACTGGGGTTTAGAAGTACTGTTACACAGAGCAGAGTTTGACGAATGGGTTTCAGAAGGATCTTACAGAGCACAGAGTTTGGAGACGGAGGTGCAGAAGGAGTTTTGTAGAGCATACAGGTTGGAGACTTAGGAGCAGAAGGACTCTAGTAGAGAGCAGAGGTTGGAGACTGAGGTCCAGAAGGATTGTTACAGAGATCAGAGTGTGGAGACTGGGGAGAAGAAGGAGTGTTACAGAGAGCAGAGTTTGGATATTGGGGTGCAGTGGAACTGTTACCTGGAGCAGAGTTTGGACACTGGGGTGCAGAAGGAATGTTGCAGAAAGCAGAGTTTGGAGACTGAGGTGCAGAAGGACCGTTACAAAGAGCAGAGGTCGGAAACTGGTGTGCAGAAAAACCGTGGCAGAGAGCAGCATTGGAACCTAGGGAGAAGAAGGATTGTTGCAGAGAACGGATGTTGGAGACTGGGGTTCCGAAGGACTGTTACAGAGAGCAGAGGTTGGAGACTGAAATGCAGAATTCCTTTACAAATTGCAGAACTTTGAGACTGAGGTGGAGTAGGACTTTTAGAGAGGAGAGGTTGGAGACTGGGGTGCAAAAGCATTCTTACAGAGAGCAGAGTATGGAGACTGGGGTGCAGAAAGAGTTTTACAGAGTGCAGAGTTGGAGATTGGGGTTGAGAATAACTGTTACAGAGATTAGAGATTGGAGATTGGGGTGTAGATGGTCTCTTACAGGGAAAAGAGTTTGGAGACGTACGTGAAGATGAATTTTTAAAGAGAGCAGAGTTTGGACACTGATGTGCAGAAGGACAGTTACAGAGAGCAGAGCTTGGAGACTGGGGTGCAGAAGGAGTGTTGCAGAGAGGAGAGGATGGAGTCTGAGTTGCAGAAGGACTGTTGCAGAGAGCAGAGTTTGGAGACTGAGGTGAAGAAGGACTGTTACAGAGAGCAGAGGTTGGAGACTTGGGTGCAGAATAACTGATATCGAAAGTAGAGTTTGGAGTCTCGGGTGCAGAAGGACCATTACAGACAGCAGAGGTTGGAGACTGCAGTACAGAAGGACTCTTACAGAGAGCAGAGTTTGGAGCCTGAGGTGTACAAAGACTTTTGCTTAGAACAGAGGTTGGAGACTGGGGTGCAGAAGGACTGTTGCAGAGAGCAGAAGTTGGAGACTGAGGTGCAGAAGGATCGATGCAGAGAGTAACAGTTGGAGAATGGCGTCCAGAAGGACTGTTGCCGAGAGCAGAGGTTGGAAACTGGGGTGTAGAAAAACTGCTGCAGAGAGTAGAGGTTAGAGACTGAGGTGCAGAAGGACTGTTACAGAGAGCAGACGTTGGAGACTGGGGTGCAGAAGGACTGATACAGAAAGCAGACGTTGGTGACCTGGGTGCAGAAAGACTGTTGCAGAGAGCAGAGGTTGGAGACTGAGGTGGAGAAGGACTGTTGCATACAGCAGATGTTGGAGACTGGGGTGCAGAAGGAATGTTTCAGAGAGCAGAGATTGCAGACTGGGGTGAAGAAAGACTATTGCAGAGAGAAGAGGTTGCAGACTGAGGTATAGAAGGACTGTTACAGAGAGCAGAGTTTGGAGAATGTGGGGCAGAAAGATTGATACAGAAAGCAGAGGTTGGAGACTGGGCTTCAGAAGGACCCTTACAGAGAACAGAGGTTGGAGACTGCGGTACAGAAGTACTGTTACACAGAACAGAGGTTGGAGATTGGGGCACAGAAGTACTGTTGCAGAGAGAAGA
Organism: Ictidomys tridecemlineatus; assembly: GCF_052094955.1. Classification (NCBI taxonomy): domain Eukaryota; kingdom Metazoa; phylum Chordata; class Mammalia; order Rodentia; family Sciuridae; genus Ictidomys; species Ictidomys tridecemlineatus. The sequence goes on along the minus strand of NW_027521126.1, from coordinate 71,475 downwards.
GGTTGGTGTCTGAGGTGCAGAAGGACTGTTACAGAGAGCAGAGGTTCGAGACCGGGGTGCAGCAGGACTGATACAGAAAGAAGAGTTTGGAGACTGGGGTGCAGAATTACCATTACGGAGAGCAGAGGTTAGAGACTACAGTACAGAAGTACTGTTACAGAGAGCAGAGGTTGGTGACTTCGTTGGAAAAGTACTGTTGCAGAGAGCAGATTTTAAAGACTGGGGTGAGGAAGGAATGTTGCAGAGAGCAGAGGTTGAAGACTGGGGTGCAGAAGGACTGTTGCAGAGAGCAGAGGTTGAAGACTGGGGTGCAGAAGGACTGTTGCAGAGAGCAAATGTAGCAGAGTGAGGTGCAGAAGGACAGTTACAAAGAGCAGAGTTTGGAGACTGTGGTTCAGAATGACTGATACAGAAAGCAGAGTTTGGAGACTGGGGTGCAAAAGGACGCTTACAGAGAACAGAGGTTGAAGACTGCGATACAGAAGAACTGTTGTAGAGAACAAGGTTGGAGAGTGCAGAGGGACCATTGAAGAGAGCAAATTTGGAGACTGGGGTGCAGAAAGAATGTTATAGAGAGCAGAGTTTGAAACTGGGGTTCACACGGATCTTACAGAGAGGAAAATTTGGAGACTGGGGTGCAGAAGAATTCCTGCAGAGAGCAGACGTTGGAGACTGGGGTGAAGGAGGATCGAGGCAGAGAGTAGATTATGGAGACTGGGGTATAGAAGGACTGTTCTAGAAAGCAGAGGTTGGTGACTGGGGTGCAGAAAGACTGTTTCAGAGAGCAGTTGTTGAAGACTGAGGTGCAGAAAAACTGTTACAGAGAGCACAGTTTGGAGACTGAGGGGCAGAAGGACTGCTCCAGAGAGCAGAGGTTGGAGATTGGGGTGCAGAAGGACTGTTAAAGAGAGCAGAGTTCGGAGACTTGGGTTCAGAAGGCCTGTTACAGAGAGCAGAGGATGGAGACTGAGGTGCAGAAGCACTGTTACAGAGATAGATGTTGAATACTGAGGTGCAAAAAGACCATTGCAGAGAGCAGATGTTGGAGACTGAGGTGCAGAAGGACTGTTGCGGAGTGCAGAGATTTGAGACTTGGGTGTAAAAGGACTGTTGCAGCGAGCAGAGGTTGGGGATTGGGGTGCCAAAGGACCTTTGCAGAGAGCAGAATTTGGAGACTGAACTGCAGATGGCCTGTTACAGAGAGCAGAGGTTGGAGACTTGAGTGCAGAAGGACTGATAGAAAAAGCAGTGTTTGGAGACTGGGGTTCAGAAGACAGTTACAGAGAGAAGAGTTTGGAAATTGCAGTACAGAGGAACTGTTACAGAGAGCAGAGATTGGAGACTGGGGTGGAGAAGGACTGTTGCAGAGATCTGATGTTGGAGACTGGGGTGCAGAAGGACTGTTGTAGAGAGTAGGTTGGGGACTGGGATGCAGAAGGACTTTTGCAGAGAGTAGGGGTTAGAGATTGGGGTGCAGAAGACTGAGGTGAAGAAGGACTGTTGGAGACAACAGAGTTTGGAGACAGGGGTGCAGAAGGACCGTTGCAGAGAGCAGAGGTTTGAGACTGAGGTGCAGTAGGATTGTTACAGAGAGCAGAGGTTGGAGACTGGGGTGCAGAAGGACTGTTGCAGAATGCAGAGGTTTGAGACTGGGGTGCAGAAAAACTGTTGCAGAGAGCAGAGGTTGGAGATTGGGGTGCAGATGGATCTTACAGAGAGCAGAGATTGGAGACAGGGTTTCAGAAGGACTGTTATAGAAAGCAGAGATTGGAGACTTGGATGCAAAAGGACTGTTGTAGAGAGAAGAGGTTGAAGCTTAGGTGCAGAAGGACTGTTGCAGAGAGAAGAGGTTGGAGATGAGGTTCAGAAAGACTGTTACAGAGAGCAGAGTTTGGAGACTGGGGTCCAGAAGGACTGATATAGAAAGCAGAGTTTGGAGACTGCAGTGCAGAAGGACAGTTACAGAGAGAAGAAGTTGGAGACTGTGGTACAGAGGACTTTTACAGAGAGCAGAGGTTGCACACTGGGGTGCAGAAGGACTATTGCAGACAACAGACGTTGGAGACTGAGGTGTAGAAAGACCGTTGCAGAGAGCAGAGGTTGGAGACTGATGAGAGAAGCATTGTTACAGAGTGCAGATATTGGAGACTGGGGTACAAAAGGACTGTTTCAGAGAGCAGAGTTGGGAAACTGGGTGCAGAAGGATCTTCAAGAGAGCAGAGGTTGGAGACTGGGGTGCAGAAGAACTGTTGCAGAGTTCAGATGTTGGAGACTGGGGTGTAGAAGGATCGTTGCAGAGAGAATAGGTTGGATACTGGGGTGCTGAAGGCCTGTTACATAGATCTGAGTTTGTAGACTGGGGTGGAAAAGGCGTGTTACAGAGAGCAGAGTTTGGAGACTGGGGAGCAGGTGGACAGTTATAGAGAGCAGAGTTTGTATACTGGGTTGCAGAAGGATCTTATATAGAGCAGAGTTTGGAGACTGAGGTGCAGTAGGACTGTTACAGAGAGCAGAGGTTAGAGACTGGGGTGCAGAAGGATACTTGCAACGAGCAGAGTTTTCAGACTGAGGTGCAGAAGGACTGTTGAGAGTGCAGACGTAAAATACTGGGTTGCAGAAGAACATTTGCAGTGAGGAGATGTTGGAGGCTGGATTGCAGAATGTCTCTTACAGAGAGCAGAGGTTGGTGTCTGAGGTGCAGAAGGATAGTTACAGACAGTAGAGTTTAGACACAGAGGTGTAGAAGGACTGTTGCAGAGAGCAGAGGTTGGGGACTGGGATGAAGAAGGACTGTTGCAGAGAGCAGAGTTTGGAGACTGATGTACAGAAGGACTGATGTTCAGAGAGTAGAGTTATGAGACTGGGGTGAGGAAGGACTGATACAGAAAGGAGACTTTGGAAACTGGGTTGCATAAGGACCGTTATAGAGAGCAAAGTTTGGAGACTGCAATACATAAGGACTGTTACAGAGAGTAGAGATTGGAGACAAGTCTACAGATGGACTGTGGCAGAGAGCAGATGGTGGACACTGTGGTGCAGAAGGACTGTTGCAGAGAGCAGAGGATAGAGAATAAGGTGCAGAAAGACTGCTGCAGATAACAGAGGTTGGAGACTTCGGTTCAGATGGACTGTCGCAGAGAACAGATGTTGGAGACTGGGGTGCAGAAGGACCGTTGTAAAAAATAGAAGTGGGAGACTGGGGTTGAGAAGGAATGTTACAGAGAGCAGAGTTTGGAAACTGAGGTGCAGAGGATATTACAGAGAGCAGAGTTTGGAGACTGGGGTGCAGGAGGACTGTTGCAGAGAGAAGACGTTGGAGACTGGGGTGCAGAAGAATCATTGCAGAGAGAACAGGTTGAAGACTGGGGTGCAGTAGGACGGTTACAAAATGCAGAGTTTGAAGACTGCGGTACAGAAAGACTGTTACAGAGAGCAGAGGATGGAGACTGGGGTGCAGAAGGACTGATCCAGAAATCAGAGTTTGAAGACTTTGTTTTACAAGGATCTTACCGAGCGCAGAGTTTGGAGATTGAGGTGCAGCAGGACTGTAAGAGAGCACAGAGTTTGGAGAGTGAAGTAGAGAAGGATCATTGCAGAGAGCAGAGGTGGAGACTGTGTTGCAGAAGGATCGTTACAGAGAGCAGAGGTTGGAGACTGGGGTGCAGAAGGACTGTTAAAGAGAACACAGGTTGGAGACTGGGGTGCAGAAAAAAATTTGCAGAGAGCACAGGTTAGAGACTGGGGTGCAGAAGGACTGATATAGAAAGCAGAGGTTGGAGATTGGGGTGGAGAAGGACCCTTACAGAGAGCAGAGTTTGGAGACTGGGGTGCAGAAGGTTTGTTACACAGAGCAGAGTTTGGAGACGGGGTGGAGAAAAGTCGTTACAGAGAGAAAAGGTTGGGGATAGGGCGAAGAAGGCCTGTTACAGAAAGCAGAGGTTAGAGACTGAGGTGCAGAAGGACTGTTGCAGAGAGCAGAGGTTTGAGACTGAGGTGTAGAAGGACTGTAACAGAGAGCAGAGGTTGAAGACTGGGGTGCAGAAAGACTGATACAAAATCACAGTTTGTAGACTGCTGTGCACAATGACAGTTACAGAGAGCAAAGTTTGGAGACAGCAGTACAGAAAGACTGCTACAGAGAGCAGTGTTTTGAGACTGGGGTGGAGAAGGATTGTTACAGAGAGCATATGTTTGAGACTGGGGAGCAGAAGGACTGTTTCAGAGGGTGGAGGTTGGAGACTGAGGTGAAGAAGGACTGTTGCAGAAAACAGATGTTGGAGACTGGGGTGCATAATGACCATTGCAGAGAGCAGAGGTTGGAGACTGAGGTGCAGAAGGACTGTTGCAGAGACTATAGGTTGGAGACTGAGGTGCAGAAGTCATGTTACAGAGAACAGAGTTTGGAGACTCAGATGCAGAAGGACAGTTACAGAGAGCAGAGGTTTAATACAGGGTTGCAGAAGGATCTTACAGAGAGCAGAATTTGGAGACGGAGGTGCAGTTTGACTGTTACAGAAAGAAGAGGTTTGAAATTGGGGTTCAGAAGGATTGTTACAGAGATCAGAGTTTGAAGATTGTGGTATAGAAAAACTGTTACAGAGAGCCGAGTTTGGAGACTGCAGTGCAGAAGGAATGTTACAGAGAGCACAGGTTAGAGACTGAGGTTCAGAAGGACTGATATAGAAAGCAGAGTTTGGAGACTGGGTGCAGAATGCACATTACGGAGACCAGAGTTTGGAGACTGCATTACAGAAGGACTGTTACAGAGAGCAAATGTTGGAAAATCGGGAGTAGAAGTACTGTTCCAGAAGACAGACGTTGGAGACTGGGATGCCGCAGGACATTTGCTGAAAGCAGAGGTTAAAGACTTGAGTGGAGAAGGAATGTTACAGAGAGCAGAGTTTGGAAACTGGAGTGCAGAAGAATCTTACAGATTACAGAGTTTGGAGACTGTGGTGCAGAAGGACTGTTGCAGAGAGCAGACGTTGGAGACTGGGGTGCAGAAGGACTGTTGCAGAGAGCAAAGGTTGGATACTGGGGTGCAGAAGGACTGTTGCAGAAAGCAGAGGTTGGATACTGGAGTGTAGAAGGACTGTTTCAGAAAGCAAATTTTGGAACCTGAGGTGCAGATGTCCTGTTAAATAGAGCAGAGTTTGGAGACTGAGTGCTGAAGGATTGTTACAGAGATCAGAGTTTGGAGACTGGGGTGCAGAAGGACTCTTACAGAGAGCAGAGATTTGAGACTGGGGTGTAGAAAGACTGTTACAGAGAACAAAGGTTGGAGACTGGGGTGCCGAAGGTCTGTTGAAAAGAACAAAGGTTGAAGACTGGGGTGAAGAAGGACTGTTGCAGAGAGCAGAGGTTGGAGACTGTGGTGCAGAAGGACACTTAGAGCAGAAGTTGGAGATTGGGGTGCAGAAGAACTGTTATAGAGAGCAGTATTTATAGACTGGGTTGCAGAAGGATCTTACAAAGAGCAGAGGTTGGAGACTGAGGTGCAGGTGGAGTGTTACAGAGAGCAGAGGTTGGAGTCTGAGTTTAAGAAGGACTTTTACAGAGAGTTTAGAAATTTGGGTGCTGAATACTGCGGTATAGGACTGTTACCGAGAAAAGAGGTTTGAGACTGGGGTGCAGAAGGAATCTTACATAGAGCACAGGTTGGAGACTGAGGTTCAGAAGGATAGATACAAAGAACAGAGTTTGGAGACTGGAGTTCCGAAAGACTGATACAGAAAGCAGAGTTTGGAGACTGGGGTGTAGAAGGACCGTTAAAAAGAGCAGAGGTTGGAGATTGTGGTACAGAAGGACTGTTAAAGAGAGAAGAACTCGAAGACTGGGGAGCAGAAAGAGTTTTGCAGAGGATCGTGGTATGAGACTGGGGTTAAGAAAGAATGTTACAGAGAGCAGAGTTTGGAAACTGGAGTGCAGAAGGATCTTACAGAGTGAGAGTTTGGAGACTGTGGTGCAGAAAGACTGTTGCAGAGAGCAGACATTGGAGACACGCGTCCAGAAAAATCGTTGCAGAGAGCAGAGTTTGGAGAATGGGGTGCAGAAGGACTGTTGTATAGAGCAGATGATGGAGACTGGGGTGCAGAAGGACTATTGCAGAGAGCAGATTTTAGATACTGGGTTGTAGAATGACTGTTACACAGAGCAGAGTTTTGAGACTGAGGTGCAGAAAAACTGTTACAGAGAGCAAGTTAGGAGACTGGGGTGCAGAAAGACTGTTACAGAGAACAGAGGTTGGAGACTGGGATTCAGATGGATCTTACAGAGAGCACAGTTTGGAGACTGGGGTGCAAAAAGACTGTTGCAGAGAGCAGATGTTGGAGACTGGGGTGGAGAAAAATCGTTGCAGAGAGAATAGGTTGGAGACTGGGTTGGAGAAGGCCTGTTACAGAGAGCAGAGTTTGGAGACTGTTGTGCCAAAGGACTGTTACAGAGTGCAGAGTTTAAAGACTAGGCTTCAGAAAGATGTTACAGAGAGCAGAGTTGAGAAACTGAGTTGCAGAAGGACTGTTAGAGAGAGCAGATGTAGGAGACTGAAGTGCAAAAGGGTCGTTGCAGAGAGCAGAGTTTTAAGACTGAGGTGCAGAAGAACTGTTGCAGAGAGCAGATGTTGAAGACTGGGCTGAAGAAAAACTGTTGCAGAGAGCAGATATTTGTAACTAGGTTGCAGAGGACTGTTATAGAGAGCAGAGGTTGGAGACTGGGGTGCAGAAGGACTGTTGCAGAGAGCCGATGTTGGAGAATGAGGTGTGGAAGTTCTGTTACAGAGAGCAGAGTTTGGAAACTCAGGTGCAGAAGGACTATTAAAGAGTGCAGAGGTTTGATACAGGGGTGCAAAAGGATCTTACAGAGAGCAGAATTTGAACACTGAGGTTCAGAAAGACAGTTGCAGAGACCAGAAGTTGGAGACTAGGGAGCAGTAGGATCATTGCAGAGAGCAGAGTTTAGAGACTGGGGTCCTGAAGGATTGTTGCAGAGAGCAGAGGTTGGAGATGTGGTGCAGTAGGCATGCTACAGAGAGCAGAATTTGGAGACTGGCGTGCAGAAGGCCTGTAAGAGAGAGGAGAGTTTGGAGGCTGGGTTGCAGAAAGACTGTTATAGAGAGAAGAGTTTGGATACTGGGTTGCTGAAGGATCTTACAGAGAGCAGAGGTTGGAGACTGACGTTCAGGTGGACTGTTACAGAGAGCAGTGTTTAAAGACTGGGGTGCAGAAGGATTGTTCAGAGAACAGAGGTGTCAGACTGAGGTGCAGAAGGACTTTTACAGAGAGCAGAGGTTGGAGACTGAGGTGTAGAAGGACTTTTACAGAGAGCAGAGTTTGGAGACTGAGGTGCAGAAGGGCTGTTACAGAAAGAAGAGGTTGAAAATTGGGGTGCAGAAGGAACGTTACAGAGACCAGAGTTTGGAGAATGTGGTATAGAAAAATTCTTACAGAAAGTAGAGGTTGGAGACTGGGGTGCAGATGGAATGTTACAGAGAGCACAGGTTGGAGACTGAGGTGCAGAAGGATAGATACAGAGAGCAGATTTTTGAGACTGGGGTTCAGAATGATTGATAAAGAAAGCAGATTTTGGAGACTGGGGTGCAGAAGGACCGTTCCAGAGAGCAAAGGTTTGAGACTGCCGTACAGAAGGACTGTTACAGAGAGCAGAGGTTCGATACTGGGGTTCAGATGGACTGTTACAGAGAGCATATGTTGGAGTCTGAGGTGTAAAAGGACTGCTACAGAGAGCAGAGTTTGGAGACTTTTGTGCAGAAGGACTGTTACAAGAAGCAGAGTTTGGAAATTGGTGTGCAGAAGGACCGTTACAGAGAGCAGAATTTGGAAACTGCGGTATAGCACTGTTTCCGAGAGCAGAGGTTGGAGACTGGGGTGCCGCAGGACCCTCAAAGTAAGAAGAGGTTACAGACTGCGGTGGAGAAGGAATGTTAGAGAGAGCAGATTTTGGAAACTGGCGTGCAGAAAGATGTTACAGAGAGAAGAGTTTGGAGACTGTGTTTCAGAATGACTGTTGCAGAGAGAAGATGTTGGAGATTGGAGTTCAAAGGACTGTTGCAGAGAGCAGAGGTTGGAGAATGGGGTGCAGAAGGACTGTTGCAGAGAGCAGAGGTTGAAGACTGAGGTGCAGAAGGACTGTTACAAAGAGCAGAGTTTGGGTACTGCGGTGCAGAAGCACGGTTACAGAGAACAGAGGTTGGAGACTAGGGTGCAGAAGGACTGTGGCAGAGAGCAGAGGTTTGAGACTGGTGTGGAGAAGAATCGTTGCAGAGAAAAAAATTTGGAGACTTGGGTTCAGAAGGTCTGTTACAGAGAGCAGTGGTTGGAGACTGGGTTGATGAAGGATCTTACAGAGAGCAGAGATTGGAGACTGAGGTGCAAGGGGACTGTTACCGAAAGCAGTGGTTGGAGACTGGGGTGCAGAAGGATCGTGCAGAGAGCCGAATTTTCAGACTGAGGTGCAGAAGGACTGTTACAGAGAGCATAGGTTTGAGACTGAGGTGTAGAAGAACTGCTACAGAGAGCAGAGTTTGGAGACTCAGGTGCAGAAAAACTTACAGGAAGCAGATATTGAAAATTGGTGTGTAGAAGGACGGTTAAGGAGAGCAGAGTTTAAAGACTCCTGTATAGAACTGTTACCTAGAGAAGAGGTTGCAGACTTGTGTGAAAAAGGACTCTTAAATAGAGCACAGGTTGAAACTGAGGTGCAAAAGGATAGATACAGAGAACAGAGGTTGGAGACTGGGGTTCAGACAGACTGATACACAAAGCAGAGTTTGGAGACTGGGGTGTAGAAAGACTGTTACAAAGAGCAGAAGTTGGAGACTCTGGTACAGAAGGACTGTTACAAAGAGCAGATCTCAGAGCCTGAGGAGCAGAATGACTGTTGCAGAGGACAGAGGTTGGAGACTGGTGTGAAGAAGGAATGTTACAGTGAGCAGAGTTTTCAGACTGAGGTGCAGAAGGACTGTTGCAGAGAGCAGATATTGGAGACTGTGGTGAAGAAAGATCGTCACAGAGAGCAGAGTTTGGAGACTGGGGTGCAGAAAGACTGTTGCAGATAGCAGAGTTTGGAGACTGGGGTGCAGAAGGACTGTTGCAGAGAGCAGATGTTTTAGACTGGGATGAACAAGGACTGTTACAGAATTAAGAGGTTGGAGACTTAGGTGCAGAAGGCCTTTACAGAGAGCAGATTTTTGAGACTGGGTTGCTGAAGGACTGTTACTGAGAACAGAGGTTGGCGACTGGGGTTCAGATGGATCTTACAGAGAGCAGAGATTGGAGACTGGGGTGCAAACGGACTGTTGCAGAGAGCAGATGTTGGAGACTGGGATGCAGAAAAATCGTTGCAGAGAGTAGAGATTGGAAACTGGGTTGCAGAAGGACTGTTACAAAGAGCAGAGGTTTAAGACTGGAGTGTAGAAGGACTGCTGCAGAGAGCAGAGTTTGGAGACTGGGGTGCAGAAGGACTTTTACAGAGAGCAGATGTTAAAGAATGAGATGCAGAAGGAGTGTTACAGAGAGCAGAGGTTGCAGACTGGGGTGCAGAAGGACTGATACAGAAAGCAGAGGTTGGAGACTTGGGTCGAGAATGAACCTTACAGAGAGCAGAGGTTAGAGACTGCAGTACAGAAGGACTGTTACAGAGAACAGAGTTTGTAGACCAGGGTACAGAAGGACTGTTGCAGTGTGCAGAGGTGGGAGAATGGGATGCAGTAGGACTGTTTCAGAGAGTAGATGTTAAAGACTAGGGTGCAGAAAAACTGTTGCAGAGAGCAGAAGTTGGAGACTGGGGTGCAGAAAAATTGTTGCAGGTAGCAGAGGTTTGAGACTGGGGTGAAAAAGGACTGTTACAGAGATCAGAGTTTTGAGATTGGGGTGCAGAAGAACCTAACAGAGAGAAGAGATTGGAGATTGGGGTGCAGAAGGACTGTTGCACAGAGCAGAGGTTGGAGACTGGGATGCAGAAGCACTGTTACAAAAAGCAGAGATTGGAGACTGTGTGGCAGAAGTATGTACCATAGAGCAGAGTTTTGAGACTGAGGTGCAGAAGAAATGTTACCGAAAGCAATGTTTGGAGATTGGGGTGTAGAAAAATTTTTGAAGGGAGCAGAGGTTGGAGACTGACATGCTGAAGGACTCTTGCAGACAACAGGGGTTAGATAATGGGGTGCAGAAGGACCATTGCAGAGAGCAGATGTTGGAGACTGAGGTGCAGAAAGATTGTTACAGAGAGCAGAGGTTGGAGAGTGGGGTGAAGAAGGACTGTTACGGAGATCAGGGTTTGAAGACTGGGGTGCAGAAGGATCTTTCAGAGTCCAGAGCTAGGAGACTGCGGTGCAGACGAACTATTGCACAGAGCAGAGGTTTGAGACTGGGGTGCATAAGGACTGTTACAGAGAGCAGAGTTTCGAGACTTTGTTGTAGAAAGATCTTACGTAAAGCAGAGGTTGGAGACTGAGGTGCAGAATTACTGTTGCCGAGACCAGAGGTTTGAGACTGCCATGCAGAAGGACCCTTGCAGAGAGCAGAGTTTGGAGACTGGGGTGGAGAAGGATCTTACAGAGAGCAGAGGTAGGAGACTGGGGTTCAGAAAGACTGTTACAGAGAGCAGAGGTTGGAGACTGTGGTGCACAAGGATCCTTGCAGAGATTAGAGTTTTCAGACTGATGTACACAAAGACTGTTACAGAGAGCAGATGTTGGAGACTGGGGTGCAGAAAGATCGTTGCAGAAAGCAGAGGCTAGAGACTGGGGTGCAATAGGACCATTGCAGAGGTCAGAGTTTTGAAACTGAGGTGCAGAAAGATTGTTACAGAGAACAGAAGTTGGATACTGGGGTGCAGAAGGACTGTTGCAGAGAGCAAAGTTTGGAAACTGGTGTTTAGAAAGACTGTGGCAGAGAACAGAGGTTGTAGACTGGGGTGCAGAAGGCCTGTTATAGAGAGCAGAGTTTGGTGAAAGGATGCAGAACGAGTGTTACAGAGGGCAGAGTTTGGAGACTGGGTTGCAGAAGGATCTTACAGAGAGCAGAGGTTCAAGACTAAGGTGCAGAAGGATTGTTATAGAGAGAAGAGGTTGGAGACTGGGGTGCAGAAGGACTGTTGCAAATTGCAGAGGTGGGAGAATGAGGTGAAAAAGCACTGTTGCAGGGTTCAGGTGTTGGAGACTTGGGTGCAGAGGACTGTTAAAGAGAGCAGAATTTGGAGACTGAGGTGCAGAATAACTGTTACAGAGAGCAGAGTTTGGAGACTTGGTTCAGAAGGACTGATACAGGAAGCAGAGGTTGAAGACTGGGGTGCAGAAGGACCATTGCAGAGAGCAGAGTTCGGAGACTGCAATACAGGAAAACTGTTACAGAGAGAAGAGGTTGGAGAATGGTTTATAGAAGAACTTTTTCAGAGTGCAGATGTTGGAGACTGGGGTTCAGAAGAACTGTTGCTGAGAGCAGAGTTTGGAGACTGGGTTGCAGAAGAACTGTTGCAGAGCGCAAAGGTTGGAGACTGAGGTGCAGAAAGAATGTTACAGAGAGCAAAGGTTGGAGACTGGGGTGAAGAATTACTGATACAGAAAGCAGAGATTGAGACTTGGGTGCAGAAGAACCTTAACAGAGAGCAGAGGTTGGAGACTGTAGTACAGAAGTACTGTTACAGAGAGCAGAGGTTAGAGAATGGGGTGCAGAAGTAAGGTTGCAAAGTTCAGAGGTTATAGACAAAGGTTCAGAAGGCATGTTACAGAAAGCAGAGGTTGGAATCCGTAATTCAGACGGACTTATATAGAAAGCAGAGGTTTGAGACTGGGGTGCAGAAGGACCGTTAGAGAAAGCAGAGGTTGGAGACTATGGTAGAGAAGGACTGTTACAGAGAGAAGAGGTTTGATACTGGAAAGTAGAAGGACTGTTGCAGAGAACAGATGTTGTAGACTGAGTTGCAGCAGGACCCTTGAGGAAAGCAGAGGTTGTAGACTGTGTTGGAGAAGAATGTTACAGAGAGCAGAGTTTGGAAACTGGGTTACATAAGGACCTTACAAAGAATAGAGGTTGGAGACTGGGGTGCAGAAGGAGTGTTAAAAAGAGGAGACGTTGGAGACTGGGGTGCAGAAAAACTGTTGCAGAGAGCAGATGTTGGAGACTGGGGTGCATAAGGATCGTTGCAGAGAGCAGAGGTTAGAGACAGGGGTGCAGAAGGACGGTTGCAGAGAGCAGAGTTTGTAGACTGATTTGCAGAAAAACAGTTACAGAGAGCAGAGGTAGATTCTCGGGTGCAGAAGAATCGTTAAAGAGAGCAAGAGTTGGAGACTGAGTTGCAGAAGAATCGTTGAAGAGAGTAGAGGTGGAGACTGAAGAGTTGGGAGACTGCGGTGCAGAAGGCCTGTTACAGAGAGCAGAGATTGGAGACTGGTTTGCAGAAGGAGTGTTTCAGTGAGCAGGATTTGCAGACTGGGTTTAAAAGGGTCTTACAGAAAGCAGAGGTTGGAGACTGATGTACAGAAGGACTGTTACAGAGAGCATAGTTTGGAGACTGGATTGCAGAAGGATTGTTGCAGAGAGCAGAGTTTTCATACTGAGGTAAAGAAGATCTGTTGCAGAGAGCTGATGTTGGAGACTGGGTGCACATGGACTGTTGCAGCGAGCATAGGTTGGAGACAGGGTGCAGATGGATCGTTGCAGAGAGCAGAGGCTGGAGACTGGGGTCCAGAAAGACAGATACTGAGAGCAGAAAGCCTGTTACAGAGAGCAGAGTTTTGAGATTGGGGTGCACGATGCCTGTTACAGAGAGCAGAGTTTGGAGATTGGGTTGCAGAAAAATCTTACAGAGAGCAGAGGTTGAAGACTGAGGTGCAGAAGTACTGTTACAAAGAGTAGAGTTTGAAGACTGAGTTAGAGAAGGATCATTGCAGAGAGCAGAGCTTGGAGACTGAGGTGCAGAAGGATTCATACAGAGAGCAGAGTTTGGAGACTGGGGTGCAGAATAACTGTTTCAGAGAGCAGAGGTTTTAGTCTGGGGTGTAGAAGGACTGTTGCAGTTAGGAGAGGTAGGAGATTGGGATCCAGAAATACCCTTACAGAGAGCAGTGTTTGGAGACTGCAGTACAGAAGGACTGTTACAGATAGAAGAGGTTGGAGACTGGGGTGGAAATGAACTGTTGCAGAGAGTAGATGTTGGAGACTATGTTGCACAAGGACTGATGCAGAGAACAGAGGTTGGAGACTGGGGTGCAGAAGGACCGTTGAAGAGAGGAGAGGTTGTTGACTGGGGTGCAGAAGTATCTTACAGTGAGCAGAGTTTGGAGTCTGAGATGCAGGAGGACTGTGGCAGAGAGCCGATGATGGAGACTGGGGTGTAGAAGAATTGTTGCAGAGCACAGAGGTTGGAGACTGAGGTAGAGAAGGACTGTTACAGAGAGCAGATTTTGGAGACTGTTGTCCAGGATTGATACTGAAAATAGATGTTGGAGACGGGTGCAGAATGATTCTTGCAGACAGCAGAGGTTGAAGACTGGGTTGTAGAAAGACTGTTGCATAGAGCAGAGGTTGGAGACTTAGGTGCAGAAGGACTGTTACAGAGAGGAGAGGTATGAGACTGTTGTTGAGAAGAACTGATACAGAAAGCAGAGTTTAAAGACTGGGGTGCAGAAGGACCATTACAGAGAAGAGAGCTTGGAGACTGCGGTACAGAAGGACTGTTACAGAGAGCAGAGTTTGGAGACTGCGGTGCAGAAAGACTGTTGCAGAGAACACAGGTTGGAGACTGGGGTGCAGAAGGATCGTGGCAGAGAGCAGAGTTTTTAGACTGAGGTGCAGAAAGACTAATGTAGAGAGCAGATGGTAGAGACTGGGGAGCATTATGACTGCGGCAGAGAGCAGAGGTTGGAGACTTGTGTGCATATGGACTGTTCCAGAGAGTAGATGTTGGAGGCTGGGGTGCAGAAAGCCTGTGACAGAGAGCAGAGTTTGGAGAAGCGGTGTAAAAGGACTGTTACAGAGAGCAGAGTTTGGAGATTGGTTTGCAAAAGGATCTAACAGAGAGTAGAGTTTGTACACTGAGATGCAGAATAACTGTTACAGAGAGTTGAGTTTGAAGGCTGACCTGCAGAAGGACAATTGCAGAGAGTAGAGTTTGAAGACTGAGGTGCAGAAGGACTGTTAAATAGAGCAGAGGTTTGAGACTGAGGTGCAGAACGACTGATACAGAATGCAGAGATTTGAGACTGGGTATCAGAAGGACCATTACAGAGAGCAGAGGTTGGCGACTGAGGTGCCGAAAAAACTTTGAAGATAGCAGAGGTTAGATACTGGGGTGCAGAAGGATCTTATAGAGAGCTGAGGTTGGAGACTGGGATGCAGAAGGACTGTTGTAGAGAGCAGACGTTGGAGACCTGGGTGCCAAAGGATTGTTGCAGAGAGCAGTGGTTAAAGCCTGGGTTGCAGAAGGACTATTGCAGAGAGCAAGGATATAGACTGAGGTTCAGAAGGACTGTTACAGAGAGCAAAGTTTGGAGACTGGGGTGAAGAAAGAATGTTTCAGAGAGCAGAGATTGGAGACTGGGGTACAAAAGGACTTTTACAGAGAGCAGAGATTGGAGATTGGGGAGCGGAAGGACTGTTGCAAGAACAGATGTTTAAGACAGGGTTGCAGAAGGACAATTGCAGAGAGCAGAGGTTTGAGACTGAGGTGCAGAAGGATTGTAACAGAGAGCAGAGTTTGGAGACTGTGGTGCAAAAGAACTGTTACAGAAAGTAGAGTTTGAAGACTGGGGTACAGAAGCATATTACAGCGAGTAGAGGTTGGAGACTTGGGTGAAGAAGGACCGTTACAGAGAGCAGAGATTGGAGACTGGGGTACAAAAGGACTTTTACAGAGAGCAGAGATTGGAGATTGGGGAGCGGAAGGACTGTTGCAAGAACAGATGTTTAAGACAGGGTTGCAGAAGGACAATTGCAGAGAGCAGAGGTTTGAGACTGAGGTGCAGAAGGATTGTAACAGAGAGCAGAGTTTGGAGACTGTGGTGCAAAAGAACTGTTACAGAAAGTAGAGTTTGAAGACTGGGGTACAGAAGCATATTACAGCGAGTAGAGGTTGGAGACTTGGGTGAAGAAGGACCGTTACAGAGAGCAGAGATTGGAGACTGGGGTACAAAAGGACTTTTACAGAGAGCAGAGATTGGAGATTGGGGAGCGGAAGGACTGTTGCAAGAACAGATGTTTAAAAAAAAAAAGACAGGGTTGTAGAAGGACAATTGCAGAGAGCAGAGGTTTGAGACTGAGGTGCAGAAAGATTGTAACAGAGAGCAGAGTTTGGAGACTGTGGTGCAGAAGAACTGTTACAGAGAGTAGAGTTTGGAGACTGGGGTACAGAAGCATATTACAGCGAGTAGAGGTTGGAGACTGGGGTGAAGAAGAACTGCTGCAGAGAGAAGAATTTGGAGACTAGGGTGCAGAAGGATTGTTACAGAGAGCAGAGGTTGGATACTGGGGTGCAGAAAGACTTGTGCATAGAGCAGAAGTTGGAGATTTGGGTGCAGAAGGAACTGTTGCAGAGAGCAGAGGTTGGAGACTGAGGTGCAGAAGGACTGTTATAGAGAGCAGAGGATTAAGACAGAAGTGCAGAAGAAATGATTCAAAAAGCAGAGTTTGAAGACTGGGGTACAGGAGGACCATTAGAAAGAGCATAGGTTGGAATCTTTAGTACAGAAGGACACTTACAATGAGCAGAGGTTGGAGACTGGGGTGCAGAAGGACTGTTGATGAGAGTAGATTATAGAGACTGGGGTCCAGAAAAACTGTAGCAGAGAGCAGACGTTGGAGACTAAGGTGAAGAAGGACACTTACACAGAGCAGAGGTTAAAGACTGGAGTGCAGAAGGACTGATACAGAAAGCAGAGTTTGGAGATTCGGGTGCAGAAGTATCCTTACAGAGAGCAGAGTTTCAAGAATGCAGTACAGAAGCACTCTTACAGAGAGCAGAGTTTGGAGACTGGGGTGGAGAATGACTGTTGCAGATAGCAGATGTTGGAGACTGGGGTGCAGAAGGACTGTTGCAGAGAGCAGAGGATAGAGACTGGGGTGCACAAGGACTGTTGCAGAGAGCAGAGGTTACAGACTGAGTTGCAGAAGAACTCTTACAGACAGCAGAGTTTGGAGAAGGTGGTGCAAAACGACTTATACAGAAAGCAGAGGTTGGATACTAGGGTGCATAAGGAACCTTACTGAGAACAGAGGTTGGAGACTGCGGTACAGAAGGACTGGTACCAAGAGAAGTAGTGGGAGACTGGGGTGCAGAAGAACTGATGTAGAGAACAGAGGTTGGAGACCTCGGTGTAGACGGATCGTTGGGTCGAGCAGATTATGGAGACTGGGGTATAGAGGGACTGTTGCAGAGAGCAGAGGTTGGAGACTGAAGTGTAGAAGGACTGTTGCAGAGATCAGACGTTGGAGACTGGGGTGCAGAAGGATCGTTTGGGCGAGCGAACTATGGTGTAGAAGGACTGTTACAGAGAGCAGAGGTTGGAGACTGGGTTGTCTAAGGACTGTTTCAGAGAGCAGATGTTGGAGACTTGGGTGCAGAAGGACTGTTGCATAGAGCAGAGATTTGAGACTGAGGTACAGAAGGACTGTTACAGAGAGTAGAGGTTGGAGACTGGGGTGCAGATGGATTATTGCAGAGAGCAGAGTTTTCAGACTGAGGTACAGAAGAACTGTTGCAAAGAGTAGATGTTGGAGACTGGTGTTCACAAGGACTGTTGCATCTAGCAGAGCTTTGAGACTGGGGTGCAAAAGGATCTTTGTAGAGAGAAGAGGTTGGAAACTGAGGTACAGAAATATCATTGCAAAGAGCAGAGGTTCGAGACTGGAGTGCAGAAGGATCATTACAGAGAGCAGAGTTTGGAGACTGGAGTGCAGAAGGAATGTTGCAGAAAGCAGAGGTTGGAGACTGGGGTGCAGAAGGCCCGTTACAGAGAGCAGAGGTTGGACAATCTGGTATAAAAGGACTGTTACAGAGTGCATAGGTTGGAGACTGGGGTGCAGAAGACAGTTGCAGAAAACAGAGGTTAGAGACTGGGGTGCAGAAGGACCCTTGCAGAGAACAGAGGTTGTAGACTGAGGTGCAGAATTATTGTTACAGAGAGCAGAGTTTGGAGACTAGGTTGCAGAAGAACTGTTACAGTGAGCAGCGGTTGGAGACTGGTGTGCAGAAGGATCTCGCAGAGAGCAGAGGTTGGAGACTGTTCTGCAGAAGGCCTCTTATAGAGAGCAGAGGTTTCAGACTGGAGTGCAGAAGGTATGTTACAGAGAGCACAGGTTGGAGACTGGGGTGCAGAAGGACTGTCACAGAGAGCAGAGTTTGCACACTGGGTTTCAGAAGGGTCTTATAGAGAGATGAGGTTGGAGACTGAGGTACAGAAGGACTGTTACAGAAAGCAGAGGTTGGAGACTGGGGTGCAGAAGGATTATTGCAGAGAGCAGAGTTTTCAGACTGATGTACAAAAGAACTGTTGCAGAGAGCAGATGTTGTAGACTGGGTTGCACAAGGACTGTTGCAGCGAGCAGAGTTTAGAGACAGGGGTGCAGATGGACTGATAGAGAGAGGAGAGTTTGGAGTCTGGGGTGCAGAAGGCCTTTTAAAAAAAGCAGAGTTTGGAGACTGGGTTGCAGAAGGATCTTACAGAGTGCAGATTTGGAGACTGAGGTGCAGACACACTGTTAATTAGAGTAAAGGTTAAAGACAGAGTTGCAGAAGGACCGTTGTAGAGAGCAGAGGTTAAATACTGAGGTGCAGAAGGATTGTTACAGAGAGCAGAGGATGGAGACTGGGATGCAGAAGGACTGTTGCAGAGAGCAGAGGTTTTACACTGGGATTTAGAAAGACTGTTGCAGAGAGTAGAGGTTTGAGACTAAGGTGCAGAAGGACAGTTACACATAGCACAGGTTGGAGATTGGGGCTCAGAAGGATTGATACAGAAAACAGAGGTTGGAGACTCGGGTGTAGAAGTACCCTTACAGAGAGCAGAAGTTGAAAAATGCAGTACAGAAGGACTATTACAGAGAGCAGAGTTTGGAGACTGGGTTGGAGAATGACTGTTGCAGAGAGCAGATGTTGGAGACAGGGGTGCAAAAGGACTGTTGCACAGAGCAGAGGATGGAGAGTGTGGTGCAGAAGGACTGTTGCAGAGAGCAGACGTTGCAGACTGAGATGCAGAATGACTGTTACAGAGGGCAGAGTTAAAAGACTATGGTGCAAAACGACTGATATAGAAAGCAGATGTTGGGTACTGGGGTGCATAAGGACCCTAACGGAGAACAGAGTTTGCAGACTGCAGTACAGAAGGACTGTTATGGAGAGCAGAGATTAGAGACTGGGGTGCAGAAGAACTGATGTAGAGAAGAGATGTTGGAGACTCGGGTGCAAAAGTATCGTTGGGGTGAGCAGAGAATGGAGACTGCAGTGTAGAAGGACTGTTGCAGAGAGAAGAGTTTTTAGACTGGGGTGCAGAAGGATCGTTGGGGCGAGCAGAGTATGGAGACTGGGTTGTAGAAGGACTGTTGCAGAGAGCAGAGGTTGAAGACTGGGGTGTTGAAGGACTATTGCAGAGAGCAGAGGTTGAAGACTGGGGTGTCGAAGGACTGCTTCAGAGAGCAGATGTTGGAGACTTGGGTGCAGAAGGACTGTTGCATAGAGCAGACATTGGAGAATGAGTTACAGAAGGAATTTTACAGAGAGTAGAGGTTGGAGACTGGGGGTCAGATTGAGAGCAGAGTTTTCAGACTGAGGTACAGAAGAACTATTGCAGAGAGCAGATGTTGGAGACTGGGGTTCACAAGGACTGTTTCAGCGAGCAGAGGTTTGAGACTGCGGTGCCAAAGGATCTTTGCAGAAAGCAGAGCTTGGAGACTAAGGTGCAGAAGAAATATTTCAGAGAGCAGAGGTTGGAGACTTGGGTGCATAAGGACTGTTGCAGAAATCAGAGGTTGGAGACTGAGTTGCAGAAGGACTGATAGAGAAAGCAGATGTTGGTTACTGGGGTGCAGAAGACCCGTTACAAAGAGCAGAGGTTGGAGAATCCGGTACAGAAGGAGAAGGACTGTTACAGAGAGCAGAGTTTGGAGACTGGTGTGCAGAAGACTGTTGCAGAGAGCAGAGGTTAGAGACTGAGGTGCAGAATTATTGTTACAGAGAGCAGAGTGTGGAGACTGGGTTGTAGAAGTACTTTTAAAGTGAGCAATAGTTGGAGACTGGTGTACAGAAGGATCTTGCAGAGAGCAGAGGTTGGAGACTGGGGTGCAGAAGGACTGTTGTAGAGAGCAAATGTTGGAGACTGGGGTCCAGAAGGATCGCTGGGGCGAGAAGAGTATAGAGACTGGGGTGTAGATGGACTGTTGCAGAGAGCAGAGGTTGGAGTCTGAGGTGTAGACAGACTGTTTCAGAGAGCAGATGTTGGAGACGTGTGTGCAGAAGGACTGTTTTATAGAGCAGAGATTGGAGACTGAGGTACAGAAGGACTGTTACAAACAGCAGAGTTTGGAGACTGGGGTGCAGATGGATTATTGCAGAGAGCAGAATTTTTAAACTGAGGTACAGAAGAACTTTTGCAGAAATAAGGTGCTGGAGACTGGGGTTCACAAGGACTGTTGCAGAGAGCAGAGGTTAGAGACTGGTGTGCAGAAGGATCTTTGCAGAGAGCAGAGGTTGAAAAATGAGGTGCAAAAGGATCGTTGCAGAAAGCACAAGTTGGATACTGGGGTGCACAAGGAATGTTGTAGAGAGCAATATTTGGAGACTTTGGTGCATAAGGACTGTTGCAGAAAGCACAGGTTGAAGACTGAGGTGCAGAAAGAGTGTTACATTGAGCAGAGGTTGGAGACTGGGGTGCAGAAGAACTGATAGAGAAAGCAGATGTTGGAGACTGGGGTGCAGAAGGACCGTTAAAGAGGGCAATGGTTGGAGAATCCTGTACAGAAGGACAGTTACAGCAAGCAGAGTTTGGAGACTGGTGTGCAGAAAGATCTTACAGAGAGCAGATGTTGAAGACTGGGGTGCAAAAAAATTGTTGTAGAGAGCAGAGGTTGGAGATTAGGGTGGAGAATATCATTGCAGAGAGTAGAAGTTGGAGACTAAGGTTCTGAAGGCCTCTTACAGAGAGCAGAGTTTGGAGAATGGGATACAGAAGGCCTATTACAGAGAGCAGAGTTAAGAGACTGAGTGCTGAAGGACTGTTACGTAGAGCAGAGTTTGAATACTGGGTTTCCAAAGGGTCTTACAGAGAGCATAGTTTGGAGACTGAGGTACAGAAGGACTGTTACTAAGAGCAGAGGTTGGAGACTGGGTGCAGAAGGATTATTGCAGAGAGCAGAGATTTCAGACTGAGGTACACAAGAACTGTTGCAGAGAGCAGATGCTTTAGACTGGATTACACAAGGACTGTTACAGCGAGCACAGGTATGAGACTGGGATGCAGAAGGATCGTTGCAGAGAGCAGAGGTTGGAGACTGGGGTGTAGATGGACTGACACAGAGAGCAGAGTTTGGAGACTGGGGTGCAGAAGGCCTGTTACAGAGAGCAGAGTTTGGAGACTGGGGTGATGAAGGACTGTTACAGAGAGCATAGTTTGGAGACTGGGTTGCAGAAGGATCTCACAGAGAGCAGAGGTTGGAGACTGAAGTGCAGTAGAACGTATACAGAGAGTGGAGGTAGAAGACTTAGGTTCAGAAGGACAGTTGCAGAGAGCAGAGGTTGGAGACTGAGGTGCAGAGGATTGTTACAGATAGCATAGGTCTGAGACTTTGGTGCAAAAGGACTGTTGCAGAGAGCAGAGGTTGTAGACTGGGATGTATAAGGACTGTTGCAGAGAGTAGACGTTGGAGATTGGGGTCCAGAAGGACTGTATCAGAGAGCAGATCTGGAGACTAAGGTGCAGAAGTACAGTTACACAGAGCAGAGTTTGGAGATTGGGGTGCAGAAGGACTGACACAGAAAGCAGAGGTTTGAGACTCAGGTGCAGAAGTACCCTTAGAGAGAGCAGAGGTTGGAGAATGCAGTACAGAAGAACTGTTACAGAGAGCAGAGATTGGAGACTGGGGTGGAGAATGACTGTTGAAGAGAGCAGATGTTGGAGACTGGGGTCCAAAACGACTGCTGAAGAGAGCAGAAGATGGAGAGTAAGGTGCAGAAGGACTGTTTCAGAGACCAGAGGTTGCAGACTGAGTTGCAGGACTGATGTAGGGAACAGTTATTGGATCCTGGGGTGCAGAAGGATTGTTTAGGCGAGCAGAGTATGAAGACTAGGGTGAAGAAAGACTTTTGCAGAGAGCAGATGTTGGAGACTTGGGTGCAGAAGGACTGTTGCATAGAGCAGTGATTGGAGTGTGAGGTACAGAAGGACTTTTAAAGAGAGCAGATGCTGGAGACTGGGGTACAGATGGATTATTGCAGAGAGCAGAGTTTTCAGACTAAGGTACTAAAGAACTGTTGCAGGAAGCAGATGTTGGAGACTTGGGTATACTAGGACTGTTGCAGCTAGCAGAGGTTTGAGACTGGTGTGCAGAAGGATCATTGCAGAGAGCAGAGGTTGGAGACTGAGGTGCAGAAGGATCGTTGCAGAGAGCAGAGGTTCAAGACTGGGGTGCAGAAGGATCGTTACAGAGAGCAGAGTTTGGAGACTGGGGTGCAGAAGGACTTTTAAAGAGAGCACAGGTTGGAGACTTGGGTGCAGAAGGAATGTTGCGGAGAGCAGAGTTTGGAGATTTGTTTGCAAAAGGACTGTAGCAGAAAGCAGAGTTTGGAGACTGAGGTGCAGAAGGACTGTTGCAGAGAGCAGAGGTTAAAGACTGGTTTGCAGAAGGACTGTTACAGAGAAGAGACGTTGGAGACTGGGTTTCAGAAGGATCTTACAGAGAAAAGAGTTTGGAGAAGGAGGTGCAGAAGGATCGTTACAGAGAGCAGAGGTTGGAGACTGGGGTGCAGACGGACTTTTACAGAGAGCAATGGTTTGATACTGGGGTGCAGAAGGAATGTTGCAGAGATCAGAGTTTGAAGACTGAGGTTCAGAAAGACTGTTGCTGAGAGTAGAGGTTGGAGCTTGGCGTGCAGAAGGACTGTTGCAGAGAGCAGAGGTTTTAGACTGCAATGTAGAAGGACTGTTGCAGAGAGTAGAGTTTGGAAATTTGGGTCCAGAAAGAGTGTAGCAGAGAGCAGAGGTTGGAGACTAAGGTGCAGAAGTACAGTTACACAGAGCACAGTTTAGAGACTTGGGTGCAGAAAGACTGATATAGAAAGCAGAGGTTGGAGACTCGGGTGCAGAAGTATCTTTACCTAGAGCAGAGTTTGGAGAATGCAGTACAGATTAACTGTAACAGAGAGCAGAGGTGGGAGACTGGGGTGGAGAATGACTGTTTCAAAGAGCAGAGGTCAGAGACTGGGGTGCAAAAAAACTGTTGCAGAGAGTAGAGCATGGAGACTGGGGTGTAGAAGGACTGTTGCAGAGAGCAGAGGATGCAGACTGAGTCGCAGAATTACTGTTAATGAGAGAAGAGTTTGGAGAAGGTGGTGCAAAACGACTGATACAGAAAGCAGAGGTTGGATACTCGGGTGCATAAGGACCCTTAGAGAGAACAGAGGTTGGAGACGGGGGTACAGAAGGACTGTTACAGCGAGCCGAGGTTGGAGACTGGGGTGCAGAAGAACTGATGTAGAGAACAGAGTTTGGAGACTGGGGTGCAGAAGGATCGTTTGGGCGAGCAGAGTATTGAGACTAGGGTGTAGAAGGACTGTTGCAGAGAGCAGAGGTTGGAGACTGGTGTGTAGAAGGACTGTTTCAGAGTGCAGACGTTGGAGCCTGGGGTGCAGAAGGATCGTTGGGGACAGCAGAGCATGGAGACTGGGGTGTAGAAGGACTGTTGCAGAGAGCAGAGTTTTCAGACTGAGGTACAGAATAACTGTTGCAGGAAGCAGATGTTGGAGACGGGGGTTCACAAGGACTGTTGCAGCTAGCAGAGTTTTCAGACTGGGGTGCAGAAGGATCGTTGCAGACAGCAGAGGTTCGAGACTGAGGTACAGGAGGATAGTTGCAGAGAGCAGAGGTTGGAAACTGTGGTGCAGAATGATCGTTGCAGAGAGCAGAGGTTCAAGACTGGGGTCCAGAAGGATCTGTACAGAGAGCAGAGTTCAGAGACTGGGGTGCAGAAAAACTTTTACAGAGAGCACAGGTTGGAAAATGGGGTGCAGAAGGAATGCTGTGGAGAAAAGAGGTTGGAGTTTTGAGTGCAGAAGGACTGTTGCAGAAAGCAGAGTTTCGAGACTGAGGTGCAGAAAAAGTGTTGCAGAGAGCAGAGGTTAAAGACTTGGGTGCAGAAGGACAGTTACAGATAGCAGACGTTGGAGACTGCGGTGCAGATGGATTGACACAGAGAGCAGAGGTTAAAGACTGGAATGCATAAGGCCTGTTACAAAGAGCACAATTAGGAGACTGGGGTGATGAAGGACTGCTACAGAGAGTATAGTTTGGAGACTGGGTTGCAGAAAAATCTTACAGAGAGCAGAGAATGGAGACTAAGGTGCAGACGCACTGTTACAGAGAGTACAGGTTGGAGACTGAGGTGCAGAAGGACCGTTGCAGAGAGCAGAGTTTGGAGAATGAGGTGCAGAAGGACTGTTACAGAGAGCAGAGTTTGGAGACAGGGGTGCAGAAGGACTTATGCAGAGAGCAGAGGTTTTAGACTGGGATGTACAAGGACTGTTGCAGAGAGTAGAGGTTTGAGATTGGGGTCCAGAAAGACTGTAGCAGAGAGCAGAGGTTGGAGACTAAGGTGCAGAAGGACAGTTACAAAGAGCAGAGATTGGAGACTGGATTGCTGAAGGACTGACACAGAAAGTAGAGGTTGGAGACTTTGGTGCCGAAGTACCCTTACAGAGAGCAGAGGTTGCAGTATGCAGTAAAGAAGGACTGTTACAGAGAGCAAAGTTTGGAGACGGGGGTGCAGAATGACTGTTGCAGGGAGCAGATGTTGGAGACTGGGGTGCAAAAGGACTGTTGCAGAGAGCAGAGATTGCATTCTGAGTTGCAGAAGGATGGTCACAGAGGTCAGAGTTTGGAGACTGTGGTTCAAAAGGACTGAAAGAGAAAGCAGAGGTTGCATACTGAGGTGCATAAAGACCCTTACAGAGAACAGAGGTTGGAGACATTGGTACAGAAGGACTGTTAGAGAGAGCAGAGTTTGGAGTCTGCGTTGCAGAAGAACCAATGTAGAGAACAGAGTTTGGAGACTGGGGTGCAGAAGGACCTTTGGGGCGATCAGAGTATGGAGACTTGGGTGTAGAAGGACTGTTGAAGAGAGCAGTGATTGGAGACTGAGTTACAAAAGACTGTTACAGAGAGCAGAGTTTTGAGACTCGGGTGCAGATGGATTATTGCAGAGAGCAGAGTTTTCAGACTGAGGTACAGAAGAACTGTTGCAGGAAGCAGATGTTGGAGACTGGGCTTCACAAGGACTATTGCAGCTTTCAGAGGTTTCAGACTGGGGTGCAGAAGGATAGTTGCAGAGATCAAAGGTTGGAAACTGAGGTGCAGAAGGATTGTTACAGACAGAAGCGGTTGGAGACTGGGGTGCAGAAGGACTGTTGCAGAGAGCAGAATTTGGAGACTGAGGTGCAGAAGGACTGTTTAAGAGAGCAGATGTTAGAGACTTGTGCACAGAAGGATTGTTTCTTAGAGCAGAGATTGAAGACTGAGGTACAGAAGGACTGTTGCAGAGAGTAGAGGTTGGAGACTGGGTTGCACAAGGAATGTTGCAGTGAGCAGAGTTTGGAGACTGGGATGCAGATGGACTGGCATGTAGAAGGACTGTTGCAGAGAGTAGAGGTTTAACATTGGGGTCCAGAAGGACTGTAGCAGAGAGCAGAAGTTGAAGACTAAAGTGCAGAAGGACAGTTAAACAGATCATAGGTTGGAGACTGGGGTGCAGATGGACTGACACAGAAAGCAGAGGTTGGAGACTCGGGTGCAGAAGTATCATTACAGAGAGCAGAGGTTGGAGAATGCAGTACAGAAGGACTGTTACAGAGAGCAAAGTTTAGAGACTGGGGTGGAGAATGACTGTTGCAGAGAGCAGATTTTGGAGACTGGGGTGCAAAATGACTGTTGCAGAGAGCAGAGCATGGAGACTGGGGTTCAGAAGGACTGTTGCAGAGAGCAGAGGTTGCAGACTGAGTTGCAGAAGGACGGTTACAGAGGGCAGAGTTTGGTGACTGTGGTTCAAACGACTGATACAGAAAGAAGAAGTTGGATACTAGGGTGCATAAGGAGATTGGGTTGCAGATGGAGGATTACAGAGAGTGGAGTTTTCAGACTGAGGTTCAGAAGCACTGTGGCAAAAAGCAGATGTTGGAGACTGGGGTTCACAAGGACTGTTGCAGAGACCAGAGGTTTGAGACTGGGGTGCAGAAGGATCGTTGCAGAGAGCAGAGGTTCGAGACTGGGGTGCAGAAGGATCGTTACAAAGAGCAGAGTTTGGAGACTGGGGTGCAGAAAGATTTTTACAGAAAGCACAGTTTGGAGACTGGGATGCAGAAGGAATGTTGTAGAGAGCAGAGGTTGAAGACTTGGGTGCAGAAGGACTGTTGCAGAAAGCAGAGTTTGGAGACTGAGGTGCAGAAGGACTGTTGCAGAGAGCAGAGGTTAAAGACTGGAGTGCAGAAGGACAGTTACAAATAGCAGACGTTGGAGACTGGGTTTCAGAACGATCTTACAGAGAAAAGAGTTTGGAGACTGTGGTGCAGAAGGAGTGTTACAGAGAGCGGATGTTTGAGACTAGGGCGCAGAAGGATCATTACAGAGAGCAGAGGTTGGAGACTGGGGTGACGACGGACTTTTAAAGAGAGCATAGGTTTGATACTGAAGTGCAGAAGGAAAGTTGCAGACAGCAGAGTTTGGAGACTGGGGTGTAGAAGGACTGTTGCAGCAAACAGAGTTTGGAGACTGGGGTGCAGAAGGACCGTTGCAGAGAGCAGAGGTAGGAGACTTGAGTTTCAGAAGAACTGTTACAGCAAGCAGGGGTTGGAAACTGGTGTGCAGAAGGATCTTACAGAGTGCAGAGGTAGGAGACTGGGGTGCAGAAGGACTATTTCAGAGAGAAGAGGTAGGAGACTGGGTTGCAGAAGGATTGTTGCAGAAAGTAGAGGTTGGAGACTGGGGTGCAGAAGGAATCTTACAGAGAGCAGAGGTTGGAGGCTGGGATGCAGAAGGCCTGTTACAGAGAGCAGAGGTTGGAGACTGGGGTGCAGAAGGACTGTTACAAAGAGCAGTGTTTGCAGACTTGGTTTCAGAAGGGTCTTACAGAGAGCAGAGTTAGGAGACAGAGGTACAGAAAGACTGTTACAGAAAGCAGAGGTTGGAGACTGGGGTGTAGAAGGACTGTTTCATAGAGCAGATGTTAGAGACTTGTTCACAGAAGGATTGTTGCATAGACCAGAGATTGGAGATTGAGGTACAGAAGATCTGTTTCAGAGAGTAGAGGTTGGAGACTGGGTTGCGCAAGGAATGTTTCAGCGAGCCGAGGTTGGAGACTGGGGTGCAGAAGGATCGTTGCAGAAAGCAGAGTTTGGAGACTGGGGTGCAGATGGACTGATACGGAGCGCACAGGTTGGAGACTGGGGTTTAGAAGGTCTGTTACAGAGCAGAGTTGGAGACTGGGGTGCAAAAGGATCTTACAGAGAGCAGAGTTTGAAGACTGAGATGCAGAAGGACCCTTGCAAAGAGCAGAGGTTTGAGACTGAGGTGCAGAAGGATAGTTACAGAGAGAAGAGTTTGGAGACTGGGGTGCAGAAAAACATTTGCTGAGAGCAGAGGTTTTAGACTGGGGTGTAGAAGGACTGTTGCAGAGAATGGAGGTTGGAGATCGGGGTCCAGAAGGACTGTTACAGAGAGCAGATTTTGGAGACTGGGGTGAAGAAGGACTGTTACAGAGAGCAGATGCTGGAGACTGGGGTGCAAAAGGAAAGTTGCAGAGAGCAGAGGATGGAGACTGGGGTGCAGAGGTATCCTTGGGGTGAGCATGGTATGGACAATGGGGTGTAGTAGGACTGTTACTGAGAGCAGAGTTTGGAGATTAGTGTTTAGAAGGACTTTTACTGAGAGCAGAGGTTGGAGACTGGGGTGCAGAGGGACTTTTACAAAGAGCAGACTTTGGAGACTGGGGTGCAGAAGGATTGTTAGAGAGAGCAGAAGTTGAAGACTGTGGTGCAGAAAGACTTTTACTGAGAGCACAGTTTGGAGACTGGGGTGCAGAAGGACTTTTACAGAGAGCACAGGTTTAAGACTGAGGTGCAGAAAAAAACTGTTGCAGAGAGCAAAGTTAGGAGACTGGGGTTTAGAAGAAGTGTTGCAGAGAGCAGATGTTGGAGACTGAGGTGCAGAAGGACCCTTATAGAGAGCAGAAGTTGGAGACTGGGGTACAGAGGAGTGTTACAGAGAGCAGAGGTTGGAGACTGGTGTGCAGAAGAACTGATAAATAAAGCAGAGTTTCGAGACTGGGGTGCGGAAGGCCCCTTCAAAAGAGCAGAGGTTGGAGACTGGGGTGGAGATTGACTGTTGCAGAGAGCAGAGGATGGAGACTGGGTTGCGAAAGGACTCTTGCAGAGAGCAGAGTTTGAAGACTGGTTGCAGAAGGACTGTTTATGAGAGCAGAGGTTGCAGAGTGAGGTGCAGAATGACGGTTACAGACAGCAGAGTTTGGAGACTGTGGTGCAGAAGGACTGATATAGAAAGTAGAGGTGGGAGACTGGGTTGCAAAAGGTCCCTTACAGAGAATAGAGGTTGGAGACTGCAGTACAGAAAGACTGGGGTTAAGTGGTACCAATGCAGAGAGCAGAGGTTGGAGACTGTGGTGCATAAGGAATGTTACAGATAGCACAGGTTGGAGACTGAGGTGCAGAAAGACTGTTACAGAAAGCAGAAGTTGGAAATTGCGTTGTAGAAGGACAGTTACAGACAGCAGAGTTTGGAGACTGCCGTACAGAAGGACTGTTACACATAGCATATCTCGGAGACTGGGGAGCAGCAGGACTGTTGCAGAGGACAGAAGTTGGAGACTGAGGTGGAGAAGGAATGTTACAGAGAGCAGAGTTTGGAAACTGGAGTGCAGAAGGATCTTACAGAGAGAAGAGTTTGGAGACTGGGGTGCAACAGGAACGTTGCAGAGAGCAGATGTTGGAGACTGGGATGGAGAAGAATCGTTGCAGAGAGAAGAGGTTGGAGACTGGAGTGCAGAAGGATCTTACAGAGAGCAGAGGTTGGTGACGAGGATGCAGAAGGACTGTTGCCGAGAGCAGAGGTTGTAGGCTGGGGTGGAGAAAAATCATTAAAGAGAGAAGAGGTTGGAGACTGGGGTTCTGAAGGCTTGTTACAGAGAGCAGATTCGACACTGGGTTTCAAAAATCCTGTTACAGAGAGCAGAGGTTGGAAACTATTCTGCAGGAGGACTGTTACAGACAGAAGAGTTTGGAGACTGGGTTCTAGAAGGGTCTTACAGAGAGCAGAGGTAGTAGACTGAGGTGCAGAAGTATTTTTGCAGAGAAAAGAGTTTTTAGACTGAGTTGCTGAAAGACTGTTTCAGAGAGCAGATGTTAGAGCCTGGTGTGCAGAAAAATTGTTGCAGAGAGCAGAGGTTGGAGACTGGGGTGAAGAAGGATTGGTGCAGAGAGCAGAGGTTGGCGACTGTTGTGCAGAAGGATTGTTATAGAGAGCAGAGTTTGGAGACTGGGTTGAAGAAGGATGCTACAGAGAGCATAGGTTGAAGAATCAGGTGGAGAAAGACTGATACAGAGAGTAGATGTTGGAGACTGAGGTGCAGAAGTAACGTTGCAGAATACAGAGTTTTGAGACTGAGATGCACAAGGATTGTTAAAGAAAGCAGAGGTTGGAGACCGGGGTGCAGAAAGACTGTTGCAGATAGCGGATTTTGGAGGCTGGGGTGAATAAGGACTGTTATAGAGAGCAGAGGTTGGAGACTGGGGTGCAGAAGGACTGATACAGAAATCAGACATTGGAGTCTGGGGTGCAGAAAGACCGTTACATAGAGCAGAGGTTGGATTCTGCAGTACAGGAGGACTGTTACAGAGAGCAGAGGTTGGAGACTGGGGTGCAGAAGGACTGTAAAAAAGAGCTGATGTTGGTAACTAGGTTACCGAAGAACTGTTGCAGAGAGCAGATGTTGTAGACTGGGGTGGAGAAGAACTGTTGCGGAGAGCAGAGTTTGGAGACTGGGGTGCCGAAATACTGTTACAGAGAGCAGAGGTTGGAGATAGCAGTGCAGAAGGATCTTATAGAGAGCAGAATTTGGAGACTGAGATGCAGACGGACTGTTAAAGAGAGCAGAGGTTGGAGACTGAGGTGTAGATGGACTGTTACAGAGTTAGGAGACTGGGGTGCAGAAAGTTCGTTCAAGACAGCAGAATTTTCAGGCTGAGGTGCAGAAGGACTGTTACAGAGAGCAGAGTTTGGAGATTCAGGTGCAGAAGGACTGTTACAGGAAGCAGAGTTTGAAAATTGGGATGCAGAAGAGATGTTAAAGAGACTATAGGTTGAAGACTGCGGTATAGGACTGTAACTAATAGCAGAGGTTTGAGACTGGGGTGCAGAAGGACTGTTGCAGAGAGCAGAGGTTGGAGACTGAGGTGTAGAAGGAGTGTTACATAGAGCAGAGTTTGGAGACTGAGGTGCAGAAGGATCGTTGCAGAGAGCAGAGTTTAGAGACTGGGGTTCAGAAGGATTGTTAGAGAGAGCAGAGGTTGGAGACTGCGGTACAGAAAAACTGTTACACAGAGCAGATTTCGGAGACTGGGGAGCAGCAGGACTGTTGCAGAGGACAGAAGTTGGAGACTGTGGTGGACAAGGAATTTTACAGAGAGCAGAGTTTAGAAACTGGAGTGCAGAAGGATCTTATAGAGAGCAGAGGTTGAAGACTGTGGTGCAGAAGGACTGTTGCACAGAGCAGAAGTTGGAGACTAGGGTCCAGATGGATCATTGCATAGAGCAGATTTTAGAGACTGAGGTGTAGAAAGACTGTTACAGAGAGCAGAGTTTGGAGACTGAGGTGCAGAAGGACAGTTACAGAGATCAGAGTTTGGAGACTGGTGTGCAGAAGGACTGTTACAGAGAGCAGAGTTTGGAGACTGGGGTTCAGATGGATCTCTCAGAGAGCAGAGTTTAGAGACTGGAGTGAAAAAGGACTGTTGCAGAGAGCAGATGTTTGAGACTGTGATGGACAAGAATCGTTGCAGAAAGAAGAGGTTGAAGACTGGAGTGCATAAGGACCTTACAGAGAGCAGAGTTCGGTGACTAGGGTGCAGGACTGTTGCCGAGAGCAGAAGTTGGAGACTGGGATGGAGAAAAATCATTGCAGAGAGAAGAGGTTGGAGACTGGGGTTCTGAAGGCCTGTTACAGAGAGCAGAGGTTAGAGACTGGGTTGTAAAATTCCTGTTAAAGAGAGCAGAGGTTGGAAACTATTCTGCAGAAGGACTTTTACAGAGAGCAATGTTTGGAGACTGGGTTGCAGAAGGGTACAGGTGGACTTTTACACAGAGCAGTGGTTTGAGACTGGGGTGTAGAAGGACGGTTACAGAGAGCAGAGTTTGGAGACTCAGGTGCAGAAAAACTGTTACAGGAATCAGAGTTTGGAAATTAAGTTGCAGAAGGAGCATTACAAAGAGCAGTGTTTGGAGACTGCGTTATAGGACTGTTACCCAGAGAAGAGGTTGGAGACTGGGGTTCAGAAGGACTCTTACATAGAGCATAGGTTGGAGACTGAGGTGCAGAATGATAGATACAGAGAACAGATTTTGTAGACTGGGGTGGAAAAGAAATGTTATAGAGAGCAGCGATTGGAAACTGGAGTGCAGGAGGAACTTACAGAGAGCAGAGGTTGGAGACTGTGGTGCAGAAGGAGTGTTGCAGAGAGCAGATGTTGAAGACTGGGGTGCAGAAAGAATGTTGCAGAGAGCAGATTTTAGAGACTGGGTGTAGAAGGACTGTTACAGAGAGCATAGAATGGAGACTGGGTTTCAGATGGATCTTACAGAGAGCAAAGTTTGGAGACTGGGGTTCAAAAAAACTGTTGCAGAGAGCAGATGTTGGAGACCTGGGTGGAGAAGAATCGTTGCAGAGAGAAGATTTTGGAGACTGGGGTGCAGAAAGAGTGTTGCAGAGAGCAGATGTTGAAGACTGGGGTGCAGAAAGAATGTTGCAGAGAGCAGATTTTGGAGACTTGGGTGTAGAAGGACTGTTACAGAGAACATAGAATGGAGACTGGGTTTCAGATGGATCTTACAGAGAGCAAAGTTTGGAGACTGGGGTTCAAAAAAACTGTTGCAGAGAGCAGATGTTGGAGACCTGGGTGGAGAAGAATCGTTGCAGAGAGAAGAGTTTGGAGACTGGGGTGCAGAAGGCCTGTTACAGAGAGCAGAGGTTGGAGACTGGGTTGCAGAAGTCCTGTTACAGAGAGCAGAAGTAGGAGACTGTTGTGCAGAAGGACAGGTACAAAGTGCAGAGTTTAAAGACTGGGTTGCAGAAGGATCTTAAAGAGAGCAGATTTGGGAGACTGAGGTGCAGGACTGTTACAGAGAGCTGAGGTAGGAGACGGGGTGCAGAAGGGTCGTTGCAAATTGCAGAGTTTTAAGACTCAGGTGCAGAAGGACTGTTGCCGAGAGCAGATGTTGGTAACTAGTGTGCATATGGATTGATGTAGAGAGCAGAGTTTTGAGACTGGGTTGGAAAAGGACTGTTGCAGAGACCAGAGGATTTAGACTGAGGTGCGGAAGTCTTGTTACAGAGAGCAGAGGTTGGATACAGGGGTGCAGAAGCATCTTACCGACAGCAGAATTTGTAGACTGAGGTGCAGATGGACTGTTACAGAGAGGAGAGGTTGGAGACTGGGGTGTAGAAGGACAGTTATAAAGATCAGAGTTTGGAGATTGGGTTCCTGACGGACCTTACAAAGAGCAGAGTTTGGAGACTGAGGTGCAGGTGGACTGTTACAGAGAGCAGAGGTTGGAAACTGAGGTGTAGAAGTAGTGTTAGAAAGAGCAGAGTTTGGAGACTGAGGTGCAGAAGGACTGTTACAGAAAGCAGATGTTGGAAATTGGGGTGCAGAAGGACCGTTACAAAGACCAGAGTTTGGAGACTGCGGTATAGGAAAACTATTACAGAGAGCGCAGGTTGGAGACTAGGGTGTAGGAGGAAAGTTACAGAGAGCACAGGTTAAAGACTGAGGTGCAGAAAGATAGAAACAGAGAGCAGAGTTTTGAGACTGGTGTTCAGAAGGACTGATAAAGAAAGCAAAGTTTGGAGACTGGGTTGCCGAAGGACTGTTACAGAGAGCAGATATTGGAGACTGGGGAGCAGAAGGACTGTTGCAGAGGACAGAGGTTGGAGACTGGGGTGCTGCAAGACACATGCAAAAAGCAGAGGTTAAAGACTGTTTTGGAGAAGGAATGTTACAAAGAGCAGAATTTGGAAACTGGTTTGCAGATGGATCTTACAGAGAGCAGACGTTGGAGACTGTGGTGCAGAAGGACTCTTCCAGAGAGTAGAGGTTGGAGACTGGGGTCCAGAAAGATTGTTGCAGAAAGCAGAGTTTGAGGACTGGGGTGCAGAATTATGGTTTCCGAGAGCAGAGGTTGGAGACTGGGGTGCAGAAGGACTGTTGCAGAGAGCAGAGGTTGGAGACTGGAGTGCAAAAGGACGGTTAAAGAGAGTAGAGGTAGGAGACTGAGGAGCAGAAGGACTGTTTCAGAGAGCAGACGTTGGAGATGTGGCTGCAGAAGGACTGTTGCAGAGAGCAGAGTTTGGAGACTGTGCTGTAAAAGGACTGTTGCAGAGAGCAGATGTTGGAGACTGTGCTGCAGAAGGAATGTAGCAAAGAGCATATGTTGGAGACTGGGGTGCAGAAGGACTGTTACAGAGAGCAGAGTTTGGAGACTGGGGTTCAGATGAATCTTACAGAGAGCAGAGTTTGAAAACTGGGGTGCAAAAGGACTGTTGCAGAGAGCAGAGGTTGGAGACTGAGGGGAGAATAATTGTTGCAGAGAGAAAAGGTTGGAGAATGGGGTGCAGAAGGCCTGTTTCAGAGAGCAGAGTTTGGAGACTGGCTTGCAGAAGTCCTGTTACCTAGAGCAGAGTTTGGAGACTGTTGTGCAGAAGGACTGTTACAGAGTGCAGAGTTTAAAGACTGGGTTGTAGAAGGATCTTACAGAGAGCAGAGTTATGAGAATGAGGTGCAAAGGACTGATACAGAGAGCAGAAGTAGGAGACTGGGGTGCAGAAGGGTCTTTGCAGAGAGAAGAGTTTTAAGACTGAGGGGCAGAAAGACTTCTGCAGAGAGTAGATATTGGAGACTGGGGTGCAGAAGAACTGTTGAAGACAGCATAGGTTGGAGACTTTGGTGAAGAAGGATTGTAGCAGAGAGCAGAGGTTGGAGACTGGTGTGCAGAAGCACTGGTACAGAGAGAAGAGTGTGGAGACTGGGTTGCAGAAGACTCTTAGAGAGAGCAGAGGTTGCAGACTGAGATGCAGAAGGACTTTTACAGAGAGTAGAGTTTGGAGACTGATTTGTAGAAGGACCCTTGCAGAGAACAGGGTTTGGAGACTGAGGTGCAGAATGATTGTTACAGAGATCAGAGGTTGGAGACTCTGGTGCAGAAGGACTCTGCAGAGAGCAGACGCTGGAGACTGGGGTCCAGAAGGATCATTGCAGGAAGCAGAGTTTGGAAACTGGAGTGAAAAATATAGTTGCAGAAAGCAGATGTTGGAGACTGGGGTTCAGAAGGACTGTTGGCAGAGAGCAGAGTTTGGAGAATGTGGTGCAGAAGGACTGTTTAAGAGAGCAGAGGTTGGAGACTGAGGTTCAGAAAGACTGTTGCATAGAGTAGTGGTTGGAGACTGGGGTGCAGAAGGACTGTTACAGAGATCAGAGTTTGGAGAGTGGGGTTCAGATGGATCTTACAGAGCCAGAGGTTTGAGAGTGTGGTGCAAAAGGACTGTTGCACAGAGAAGAGGTTGAAGACTGGTATAGAGAAGAATCGTTGCAGAGAGAAGATTTTGGAGACTCGGGTGCAGAATGCCTGTTATAGAGAGCAGATATTTGAGACTTGTTACAGAAGTCCTGTTACAGAGAGCAGAGGTTGGAGACTGTTGTGCAGAAGGACGGTTACATAGTGCAGAGTTTAAAGACTGGTTTACAGAAGTATTTTACAAAGAGCAGAGTTGGGAGAATGAGTTGCAGAAGGACTGTTACAGGCAGCAGAGGTAGGAGACTGGGGTGCAGAAAGTTCATTGAAGACAGCAGAGTTTTCAGACTGAGGTGCGGAAAGACTGTTGCAGAGAGCAGTTTTTGGAGACTGGGGTGCAGAAGGACTGTTGCAGAGAACAGAGGTTGGAGACTGGGGTTAAGAGGGATGGTTGCAGAGAGAAGAGTTTGGAGACTCGTGTGAAGAAGGACTGTTACAGAGAGCAGATTTTGGAGACTGGGGTGCAGAAGGACTGTTGCAGAGAGCAGAGGTTTGAGACTGAGGTACGGAAGTCCTGTTACAGAGAGCAGAGCTTGGAGCTTGGATGCAGAAGGACTCTTGCAGAGAACAGAGGTTGGATACTGGGGTGAAGATGGATCTTACAGAGTGCAGAATTTGGAGACTGAGGTACAGAAGGACTTTTTCGGAGATCAGAGGTAGTAGACTGGGGAGCAGTAGGATCATTGCAGAGAGCAGAGGTTGCAGACTGGCGTGCAGAAGGATCGTTGCACAGTGTAGATTTTGGAGACTGGGGTGCTGAAGGCCTGCTACAGAGAGAAGAGTTTGGAGACTGGCGTGCAGAAGGCCTGTTATAGAGAGGAAAGTTTGGAGACTGGGGTGCAGAAGGCCTGTTATAGAGAGCAGAGTTTGGAGTCTGGGTTACTAAAGAATCTTACAGAGAGCAGAGTTTGGAGACTACGTGTAGGTTGATTGTTACAGAGAGCAGTGTTTGGAGACTGGGGTACAGAAGGATCGTGCAGAGAGCAGAGGTGTCAGACTGAGGTGCAGAAGGACTGTTACAGTGAGCAGAGGTTGGAGACTAAGGTGTAGAAGGACTGTTACAGAGAGCAGAGTTTGGAGACTGAGGTGCAGAAGGACTGTTATAGAAAGAAGTGGTTGGAAATTGGGGTGCAGAAGGACCATAACAGAGACCACAGTTTGGAGACTGCGGTATAGAAAAACTGTAACAGAGAACAGAGTTTGGAGACTGAGGTGTAGAATAATAGATACAGAGAGCAGAGGTTTGAGACTGGGTTTAAGAAGGATCTACAGAGAGCAGAGGTTGGAGAGTGAAATGCAGAAGGACTGTAACAGAGAGTAGAGGTTGGAGACTGAGGTGCAGAAAGACCGTTGCAGAGAACAGAGTTTTGACACTGATGTGCAGATGATTGTTAAAGAGAGCAGAGTTTGGAGACTGGGGTACAGAAGGACTGTTGCAGAGAGCAGAGGTTGGAGACCGGGGTGCAGAAGGACTGTTCCAGAGGGCAGAGGATGGGACTGGTCTGCAAAAGGAATGTTGCAGAGAGCAGATGTTGGAGACTGCATTGCAGAAGGCCTCTTAGAGAGAGCATAAGTTGGAGACTGGGGTGCAGAAGAACTGTTGCAGAGAGTAGAGGTCTTAGACTGAAGTGCAAAATTTTGTTACAAAGAGCAGAGGTTGGACACTGGGGTGCAGAAGGATAGTTGCAATAAGCAGAGCTTGGAGTCAGGAGTGCAGAAGGATCTTATAGAGAGCAGAAGTTGGAGACTGAGATGCAGAACGACTGTTGCAGAGATCAGAGTTTGGAGACTGTGGTGCAGTAGGATCATTGCAGAGAGCAGTGGTTGGAGACCGCAGTGCAGAAGGATCGTTGCAGAGAGCAGAGGTTGGAGACTGGGGTGCAGAAGGCCTGTTACAGAGAGGAGAGGTTGGAGACTGGGGTGCATAAGGACTGATATAGAGAGCAGAATTTGGAGACTGAGTTCCAGAAGGATCTTACAGAGATCAGAGGTTGGAGACTGAGGTGCAGGTGGTCTGCTACAGAGAGCAGTGCTTGGAGACTGGGGTATAGAAGGATCGTGCAGAGAGCAGAGTTGTCAGACTGAGGTGCAGATAGACTGGTACAGAGAGAAGACTTTGGAGACTGAGGTGCAGAAGGATAGATACAGAGAGCAGAGGTTTGTGACTTGGTTTTAGAAGGATCCTACAGAGAGCAGAGTTTTGAGACTGGGGTGCAGAAAGACTTTTGCAGGAAGCAGAGGTTTGAGACTGGGGTGAAGAAGGACTCTTGCAGAGAGCAGAGGATGGAGACTGGGTTTCAGAAGGAATGTTGCAGAGAGGAGAGGTTGAAGACTGAGATGCAGTAGGACTCTTAGAGAGAGAAGAAGTTGGAGACTGGGGTGCAGAAGGACTGTTGCAGAGAGCAGAGGTTGAAGATTGAGGTGCAAAATCCTGTCACATAGAGCAGAGGTTGGACACTGGGGTGCAACAGGATCGTTGAAATAAGCCGAGCTTAGAGACAGGGGTGCAGATGGATCTTATAGAGAGCAGAATTTGGAGACTGAGTTTCAGAAGGACTCTTGCAGAGATCAGAGGTTGGAGACTGGGGTGCAGTAGGATCATTGCAGAGAGTAGAGGTTGCAGACTGGGGTGCAGAAGGATCGTTGAAGAGAGCAGAGGTTGGAGACTGGGGTGCAGAAGTCCTGCTACAGAGAGCAGAGTTTTGAGACTGGCGTGCAGAAGGCCTGTTACAGAGAGGAGAGGTTGGAGACTGGGGTGCAGAAGGACTGTTATAGAGAGCAGAGTTTGGAGACTGAGTTCCTGAAGGATCTTATAGAGAACAGAGTTCAGCGACTGAGGTGCAGGTGGACTGTTACAGAGAGCAGTGGTTGGAGACTTGGGTGCAGAAGTTTCATGCAGAGAGAAGAGGTGTCAGACTGAGGTGCAGATGGACTGTTACAGAGAGCAGATTTTGGAGACTGAGGTGTAGAAGGACTGTTACAGAGAGCAGAGTTTGGAGAATGAGGTGCAGATGGACTGTTACAGAAAAAAGTGGTTGGAAATTGGGGTGAAAAAACCATAAGAAATACCAGAGTTTGGAGACTGCGGTATAGAAAAACTGTAACAGAGAGTAGAGGTTGGAGACTGAGGTGCAGAAGGATTGATACAGAGAGCAGAGGTTTGAGACTGGAGTTCAGAAGGACTGATACAGAAAGAAGAGTTTGAAGACTGGGGTGCAGAAAAACCATTCCGGAGAGCAGATGTTGGAGACTGGGGAGCAGAAGGACTGTTGCAGAGGAAAGAGGTTGGAGACTGGGGTATTTTAGGACATTTGCAAAAAGCAGAGGTTAAAGAATGGGATGGAGAAGGAATGTTACAGAGAGCAGAGTTTGGATACTGGAGTACAGAAGGATCATACAGAGAGCAGAGGTTGGATACTTTGGTTCAGAATGACTGTTTAAGAGAGCAGAGGTTGGAGATGGGGTGGAGAAGGACTGTTGCAGAGAGCAGAGGTTGGAGACTGGGCTGCAGAAGGATTGTTGCAGAGAGCAGAGTTTGGAGACTGGAGTGCAGAAGGACTGTTGCAAAGAGCAGAGGTTGGAGACTGACGTGCAGAAGTCTTGTTACATAGAGCAGAGGTTGGAGACGGAGGGGCAGAAGGATTGTTACAGAGAGCAGACTTTTCAGACTGGGGTGCAGAAGGACTGTTGCAGAGAGAAGAGGTTGGAGACTGGGGTGCAGAAGGACTGTTGAAGAGAGCAGAGTTTGGAGACTGGTGTGCAGAAGGACTGATACAGAAAGCAGAGATTGGATTCTGGTCTGCAGAAAGACGTTTACAGAGAGCAGAGTTTGAAGACTTCAGTATAGAAGGACTGTTGCAAGAGCAGAGTTTGGAGACTGAGGTGCAGAAGGATAGACACAGAGAACAGAGGTTGGAGACTGGGGTTCAGAAAGACTGATACAGAAAGCAGAGTTTGGAGACTGATGTGTAGAAGGACTCTTACAGAGATTAGAGTTTGGAGACTCAGGTGCAGAAGGACTGTTACAGGAAGCAGAGTTGTGAAATTGGGGTGCAGAAGGACTTTTACAGAGAGCAAATGTTGGAGACTGTGTTGGAGAAGAATCATTGCAGAGAGAAGAGTTTGGAGACTGTTGTGCAGAAGGACTGTTACAGAATGCAGAGGTTAAAGACTTGGTTTCAAAAGGATCTTACAGAGAGCAATGTTTGGAGACTGAGGTGTAGAAGGACTGTTAGAGAGAGCAGAGGTAGGAGATTGAGGTGCAGAAGGACTGTTACAGAGAGCAAAGATTAGATACAGGGGTGCAGAAGCACCTTACAGAGAGCAGAATTTTGAGACTGAGGTGCAGAAGGACTGTTTCAGAGATCAGAGTTTGGAGAGTGGGGTGCAGTTGGATCATTGCAGAGAACTGATGTTGGAGACTGAGGCACCGAAGGAGCGTTGCAGAGAGTAGATTTTGAAGACTGGCGTGCAGAAGGCCTGCTACAGAGAGAAGAGTTGGGAGACTGGCTTGCAGAAGGCCTGTTACAGAGAGGAGAGGTTCTAGACTGAGGTTCAGGTGGACTGTTCCAGAGAGCAGTGTTTGGAGACTGGGGTGCAGAAGGATCGTGCAGAGAGCAGAGGTTTGAGACTGAGCTGCAGTTGGACTGTTACACAGAGCAGAGGTTGGAGGCTGAGGTGTAGAAGGACTGTTACAGAGAGAAGAGTTTGGAGACTCAGGTGCAGAAGGACTGTTATACAGAGCAGTGTTTGGTTACTGGGTTCCTAAAGGATCTTACCGAGAGCAGAGGTTGAAGACTGAGGTGCAGGTGGACTGTTACAGAGAGCAGAGGTTTGAGACTGAGGTGTAGAAGGACTGTTACAGAGAGGAGAGTTTGGAGACTCAGGTGCAGAAGGACTGTTACAGAAAGCAGAGTTTCGAAATTGGGCTGCAGAAGGACCATTACAGAGAGCAGAGGTTGGAGACTGCGGTATAGGTCTGTTACCGAGAGCAGAGGTTGGAGACTGGGGTGCAAAAGGACTCTTACTTAGAGCACAGGTTGGAGACTGAGGTGCAGAAGGATAGATACAGAGAACAGAGGTTGGAGACTGGGGTTCAAACAGACTGATACAGATAGCAGAGATGGAGACTGGGGTGTAGAAGGATCGTTACAAAGAGCAGAGGTTGGAGACTGCGGTACAGAAGGACTGTTACAGAGAGCAGATCTCGGAGTCTGGGGCACAGGAAAACTGTTGCAGAAGACAAAGGTTGGAGACTGGGGTGGAGAAGGAATGTTACAGAGAGCAGAGTTTAGAAACTGGGGTGATGAAAGATCTTACAGAGAGCAGAGTTTGGAGATTGATGTGTAGTTGGATTCTCACAGAGAGCAGAGTTTGGAGACTGTGGTGCAGAAGTACTGTTGAAGAGATCAGATGTTTGTAACTAGGGTGCAGACGGACTGTTGCAGAGAGCAGAGGTTGGAGACTGGGGTGCAGAAGGACTGTTGCAGAGAGCAGAGTTTGGACACTGTAGTGCACAAGGACTGTTGCAGAGAGCAGACGTTGGATACTGGGGTTAAGAAGGATCATTGCAGAGAGCAGAGTTTTGAGACTGGTGTGCAGAAAGACTGTTAGAGAGAGTAGAGTTTGGAGACTTGGTTTTAGAAGGACGCTACAGAGAGCAGAGGTTGGAGACTGAAGTGCAGAAGGACTGTTAAAGGCAGTAGAGTTTGGAGACTGAGGTGCAGAAGTACCCTTGCAGAGAACAGAGTTTGGAGACTGAGGTGCAGAAGAAATGCTACAGAGAGCAGAGTTTGGAGACTGTTGTGCAGAAGAACTGTTGCAGAGAGATGAGGTTGGAGACTGAGTTGCAGAAGGACTGTTGCAGAGAGCAGAGGTTGGAGACTGGAGTGCAGAAGGACTGTTGCAGAGAGCAGATGTTGGAGACTGAGTTGCAGAAAGACTGTTACAGAGAGCAGAGTTTGGAGACTGGGGTGCTGAAGGACTGGTACAGAGAGTAGAAGTTGGAGACTGTGTTGCAATAGGACTGTTGCAGAAAGCAGACTTTGGAGACTGGGGTTCAGATGGATTTTACAGAGAGCAGAATTTGGAGACTGAGGTGCAGAAGGACTGTTGCAGAGATCAGAGGTTGGAGACAGGGGTTAAGAAAGATCACTGGAGAGAGCAGATTTTGAAGACTGGGGTGCTGAAGGCCTGCTACAGAGAGCAGAGATTTGGGACTGAGGTGCAGAAAGACTGTTACAGAAAGCAGAGGTTGGAAATTGGCGTGCAGAAGGACCGTTACAGAGACCAGAGTTTGGAGACTGCGGTATAGAAAAACTGTTACAGAGAGCAGAGATTTGAGACTGGGGTGCAAAAGAACTGTTACAGAAAGCGCAGGTTGGAGACTGAGGTTAAGAAGGATAGATTCAGAGAGCAGAGGTTGGAGACTGTGGTTTAGAAGGACTGATACAGAAAGCAATATTTGGAGACTGGGTTGCTGAAGGATCTTACAGAGAGCAGAGTTTGGTGACTGCAGTACAGAAGGACTGTTACAGAGAGCAGAGAGCAGATATTGGAGACTGGGTTTCAGAAGGATCGTGCAGAGACCAGAGGTTTCAGACTGAGGTGTAGAAGGACTGTTACAGAGAGCAGAGAATGGAGACTGAGGTATAGAATGACTTTTACAGAGAGCAGAGTTTGGAGACTTAGGTGCAGAAGGACTGTTGCAAAGATCAGAGATTTGAGAAAGGGGTTAAGAAAAATCATTGGAGAGAGCAGATTTTGAAGACTGGGGTACTGAAGGCCTGCTACAGAGAGCAGAGATTTGGTATGAGGTGCAGAAAGACTGTTACAGAAAGCAGAGTTTGGAAATTGGGGTGCAGAAGGACCGTTACAGAGACCAGAGTTTGGAGACTGCGGTATAGAAAAATTGTTACAGAGAGCAGAGGTTTGAGACAGGGGTGCAGAAGGACTGTTACAGGGAGCAGAGTTTGGAGACTGGGGTGCAGAAGGATTATTGCAGAGCACAGAATTTTTAGACTGAGGTGCAGAACGACTGTTGCAAAGAGCTGTTGTTGGAGACTTGGGTGCAGAAGAACTTTTACAGAGAGCAGACGTTGGAGACTGGGGTGAAGAAGGATTGTTGTAGAGAGCAGAGGTTTGACACTGGTTTGCGAAAGGACTGTTACAGAGAACAGAGGTTGGAGATGGAAGTGCAGTAGACCTGTTACAGAAGAGTTTGGAAAAAGGGTGCAGAAAAATCTTACACAGAGCAGAGGTTGGAGACTGAGGTGCAGAACGACTGTTACAGAGAGTAGAGGTTGGAGACTGAGGTACAGAAGGATTGTTAAAGAGAGCAGATATTGGGGACTGGGGAGCAGAAGGACTGTTTCAGATAGCAGAGGTTGGAGACTAAGGTGTAAAAGGACTGTTGGAGAGAGCAGAGTTTGGAGACTGCATGCAGAAAAAATGTTGCAGAGAGCAGAGTTTGGAGACTGAGATGCAGGAGTGTTATTGAGATCACAGATTAGAGACTGGGGTGCAGAAGGACTGATAGAGAAAGCAGAGGTTAGAGACTGTCGTGCAGAAAGACAATTAAAGAGAGCAGACTTTGGAGACCGCAGTACAGAAGGCCTGTTGCAGAGAGCAGAGGTTGGAGACTGCGGTTAAGAAAGACTGTTTCAGAGTGCAGATGGTAGAGACTGGGGTGCAGAAGAACTGTTGCAGAGAGAAGAGGTTGGAGACTGGGGTGCAGAAGAACTGTCGCAGAGAGCAAAGGTTGGAGACTGAGGGGCAGAAGGAATGTTACAGAGAGCAGAGATTGGAGACTGGCGTGCAGAAGTACTGATACAGAGAGCAGAGGTTGGAGACTGTGGTGCAGAAGGACCGTTAGAGAGAGCAGAGTTTGGAGACTGCAGTACAGAAAGACTGTTACAGTGAGGATGCATTGGAGACTAGGGTAGAGAAGGACTGTTCCAGAAAGCAGATGTTGGAAACTGTGGTTCAGAATGACTGTTGCAGAGAACAGAGATTAGAGAATGGTGTGTAGAAGCACTCTTGCAGAGAGCAGGGGTTGGAGACTGAGATGTAGAAGGACTGTTACAGAGAGCAGAGTTTGGAGACTAGGGTGCAGAAAGATCTTACAGAGAGCAGAGGTTGGAGACAGGAGTGCAGAAGTACTTTTGCAGAGAGCAGAGGTTGGAGACTGAGGTGCAGAAGGACTGTAATAGAGAAGAGGTTGGAGATAGGAAGAAGAAATATTGTTACAGAGAACAGAGGTTGGAGACTGAGGTGCAGCAATACCCTTGCAGAAAGCAGAGGTAGGAGACTGTGGTGGAGAAGGAATGTTACTGGGAGCAGAGTTTTGAAACTGTGGTACAGAAAAATATTACAGAGAGCAGGTTGGAGAAAGGGATTCAGAAGGACTGTTGCATAGAGAAGTTGTTGGTTACTGGGGTGCAGAAAGATCATTGCAGAGAGCAGAGTTTGGAGACTGGGGTGCAGAAGGATCATTCCAGACAGCAGAGGTTAGAGACTGGGGAGCAGAAGGACTGTTACAGAGAGAAGAGTTTGGAGACTAAGGTGCAGAAGAATCGTTGCTGAGAGCAGAGGTTGGAGACTGAGGTGCAAAAAAACTGTTACAGAGAGTAGAGGTTGGAGAATGGTTGCAGAATAAGTGTTGTAGAGAACAGAGTTTGGAGACTGGGGTGAAGAAGGACCATTTCAGAAAGCAGAGGTTTAAGACTGGGTTTCAGAAGGATCTTACAGAGAGAAGAATTCGGACACTGATGTTCAGAAGGACTGTTTAAGAGAGCAGAGGATGGAGATTGGGACGCAGAAGGACTGTTGCAGAGAGCAGAGGATTGAGTCTGAGGTGCAGAAAGTCTGTTACAGAGAGCAGAGTTTAGAGACCAGGGTACAGAAGGACTTTAACTGAGAGCAGATGTTGGAGACTGTGGGGCAGAAGGACTGATGCAGAGAACGGAGGTTGGAGACTGGGGTGCAGAAGGACCGTTGCAAAAAGCAGAGTTTTAAGACTGAGGTGCAGAAGGATAGTTAGAAAGCAGAGCTAGGATACTGGGGTGCAGAAGGAATGTTGCAGAGAGCAGAAGGTGAAGACTGAGGTCCAGAAGGACTTTTGCAGAGAGCAGAGGTTGGAAACTGGGGTGCAGAAGGACTGTTACAGAGAGCAGAGTTTGGAGACTGGGGTGCAGAATAACTGATATGAAAAAAAATGTTTTGAACCTGGGGTGCAGAAGGACTGTTGCAGAGAACAGAGGTTGGATTCTGGGGTTCAGTAGGACCGTTGCAGAGAGCAGAGGTTGGAGACTGAGGTGCAGAAAGACTGTTATAGAGAGCAAAGTTTTGAAACCGGGGTGAAGAAGGATCTTACCGAGAGCAGAGGTCGGAAACTGGGATGCAGAAGGACGGTTGCAGAGAGCAGAGGTTGGAGACTGAGGTGCAGAAGGATCATTGCAGAGAGAAGAGGTTGGAGACTGGGGTGCATTAGGCCTGTTACAGAGAGCAGAGTTTGGAGACTGGGGTGCAGAAGACCTGGTAGAGAGAAGAGGTTGAAGACTTGTGTGCAGAAGGATTGTTACAGATAGCACAGTTGGGAGACTGGGGGCAGAAGGATCGTTGCAGAGATCAGAGGTTTCAGACTGAGGCTTAGAAGGACTGTTACAGAGAGCAGAAGTTGGAGTCTGAGTTGGAGAAGGACTGTTTCAGAGAGCAGATATTTGATCCTGGGTTGCTGA
This sequence comes from Ictidomys tridecemlineatus, assembly GCF_052094955.1. Lineage (NCBI taxonomy): Eukaryota > Metazoa > Chordata > Mammalia > Rodentia > Sciuridae > Ictidomys > Ictidomys tridecemlineatus. The sequence goes on along the minus strand of NW_027521126.1, from coordinate 27,675 downwards.
AGGATCATTGCGGAGAGCACAGGTTGGAGACTCGGGTGCAGAAGGCCTGTTACAGAGAGCAGAGGTTTAAGACTGGGGTGCAGAAGGCCTGTTACAGAGAACAGAGGTTGGAGACTAAGGTTCAGAAGGATTGTTACAGAGAGCAGAGTTTGAGTACTGGGGTGCAGAAGGACCATTAAAAAGAGCAAATGTTGGAGACAGAGGTGCAAAAGGACGTTTACAGAGAGCAGAGTTTGGATACTGGGGTTCAAAAGACTGTTACAGAGAGCAGAGTTTGGAGACTGAGGTGCAGAAGGATCGTTGCAGAGAGAAAAGGTTGGAGACTGGGGTGCAGAAAATCTGTTAGAGAAAGCAGAGTTTAGAGACTGGGGTGCAGAAGACCTTGTACAGAGTGCAGAGTTTGGAAACTGGGGTGCAGAAAGATTGTTACAGATAGCACAATTTGGAGACTGGGGTGCAGAATTATCGTTGCAGAGAGCAGAGGTTTCAGACTGAGGCTTAGAAGGACTGTTACAGAGAGCAGAGGTTGAAATCTTAGGTGTAGAAGGACTGTTACAGAAAGCAGAGATTGGCAATTGGCATGCAGAAGGACCGTTATAGAGAAAAGAGGTTGGAGACTGGGTTTCAGAAAACCTGTTACAGAGAACAGAGTTTGGAGACTGGGGTGCAGAAGACCTTGTACAGAAAGCAGACGTTGGACACTGAGATGCAGAAAGATTGTTACAGAGAGCAGAGGTTTGAGACTGGGGTGCAGAAGGACTATTACAGAGAGCGAAGTTTGGAAACTGAGGTGCAGAAGGACTTATACAGAGAGCAGAGGTTGGATACTGTAGTGCAGAAGGACTGTTACAGAGAGCAGAGTTTACAGACTGAGGTGCAGAAGAATTGTTATAGAGAGCAGAGGTTTGAGACTGAAGTGCAGAAGGACTCCTACAGAGAACAGAGGTTGGAGACTGGGGTCCAGAAGGATCATTGTAGAGAACAGCGGTTGGAGACTGAGGGGCAGAAGGATAGTTGCAGAGAGCAGAGGTTTCAGACTGTGATGCAGAAAGATCGTTACAGAGAGCAGAGGTTGGGAACTGGGGTGCAGAAGGACTGTTACTGAGAGCCGATGTTGGAGACTGGGGTGAAGAAGAACTGATACAGAAAGCTGACGTTGGAGACTGGGGTGCAGAAGGACCATTACACAGAGCAGAGGTTGGAGACTGCGGTTCAGAAGGACTGTTACAGAGACCAGAGTTTAGAGACTTAGGTGCAGAAGGACTGATGCAGAGAACAGAGGTTGGTGACTGGGGTGCAGAAGAACCATTGCAGAGTGCAGAGTTTGGAGACTGAGGTGCAGAAGGATTTTTACAGAGAGCAGAGGTTGGAGACTTGGGTGCAGAAGGACTGTTGCAGAGAGCAGAGGATGGAGACTGAGGTGAAGAAAAATCGATGCAGAGAGAAGAGGTTGGAGACTGGGTTGCAGAAAGCCTGTTACTGAGTGCAGAGTTTGAAGAGTTGGGTACAGAAGGTCTGTTACAGAGAGCAGAGTTTTGAGCCTGGGGTGAAGAAGCACTGTTACATACAGCACAGATTCAAGACTGGGTTGCAGAAGGATCTTATAGAGAGCATTTTGGAGTCTGAGGTTCAGAAGTTTTGTTACAGAGAGCAAACTTTGGAAACTGGGGTGCAGAACGATTGGTGCAGAGAGCAGAGTTTTCAGACTGAGGTGCAGAAGGACAGTTGCACAGAGCAGATATTGAATTCTGGGGTGCTGCAGGATTGTTGAAGACAGCACAGGTTGGAGACTGGGGTGCAGAAGGCCTGTTAAAGAGACCAGAGTTTGAAGACTGTAGTGCAGAAGGCCTGTTAGAGAGAGCAGAGTTTGGAGACTGGGGTGCAGAAAGACTGTAACACAGAGCAGAGTTTTAACAATAGGTTGCAGAAGGATCTTACAGAGAGCAGATTTTGGAGACTGAGGTGCAGAAGGACTTTTATAGAGAGTAGAGGTTGCAGACTTAGGAGCAGAAGGACTGTTGTAGAGAGCAGAGGTTGGAGACTGAGGTCCAGAAGGATTGTTTCAGAGATCAGAGGGTGGAGACTGGGGTGCAGAAGGAGTGTAACAGAAAGCAGAGTTTGGAGATTGGGGTGCAGAAAAACTGTTAACGAGAGAAGATGTTGGAGAGTGGGGTGCAGAAGGACCGTTGCAGAGAGCAGAGTTTGGAGACTTAGGTGCAGAAGGACTGTTACAAAGAGGAGCGGTCGGAAACTGGGGTGCAGAAGGACCACTGCAGAGAGCAGAAGTTGGAACCTGGGGAGAATAAGGATCGTTGCAGAGAGCAGATGTTGGAAACTGGGGTGCAGAAGGACTGTTACAGAGAGCAGAGTATTAAGAATGGGTTGCTGAAGGATCTTACACAGGGCAGATTTTGGAGACTGAGGTGCAGAAGGATTTTACAGAGAGTAGAGATTGGAGACTTAGGAGCAGAAAGACTGTTGTAGAGAGCAGAGGTTGGAGACTGAGGTCCAGAATGATTGTTACAGAGATCAGAGGGTGGAGACTGGGGTGCAGAAGGAGTGTTACTGAGAGCAGAGTTTGGAGATTGGCGTGCAGAAAAACTGTTACCGAGAGCAGAGTTTGGAGACTGGGGTGCAGAAGGATCGTTGCAGAGAGCAGTGGTTTGAGACTGGGGTGTAGAAAGACTGTTGCAGAGAGAAGAGGATGAAGACTGGGGTGCAGAAGGACTGTTGCAGAGAGCAGAGGTTGGAGACTGAGGTGCAGAAGGACTGTAACAGAGAGCAGAGGCTGGAGACTGGGGTGCAGAATAACTGATATGGAAAGTAGAGTTTGGAGACTGGGGTGCAGAAGGACCGTTACAGACAGCCGAGGTTGGAGACTGCAGTACAGAAGAAATGTTACGGATAGCAGAGTTTGGAGCCTGGGGTGCAGTAGGACTGTTGCAGAGTACAGAGGTTGGAAACTGGGGTGCAGAAGGGCTGTCACAGAGAGCAGAGTTTGGAGACTGAGTTGCAGAATGATTGTTACAGAGAGCACAGTTTGGAGAGTGGGGTGAAGAATAAATGTTGCAGAGAGCAGAGTTTGGAGACTTGGGTGCATAAGGACTGATGGAGAGAGCAGAGGTTAGAGACTGGGGTGCAGATGTATTGTTGCAGAGAGCAGAGGATGGAAACTAAGGTGCAGAAGGATCGTTAAAAAGAGCAGAGTTTGGTTCCTAGGGTGTAAAAGGACTGCAGCAGAGAACAGAGGTTAGAGACTGAGGTGCAAAAAGACAGATACACAGAGCAGAGGTTGGAGACTGGGATGCAGAAGAACTGATACACAAAGCAGAGTTTGGAGACTGGGGTTAAGAAGGACTGTTACAGAGAAAAGAGTTTGGAGACTCCAGAAGAGAAGAACTTTTACAGAGAGCAAAGTTTGGAGACCGTGATGCAGAAGGACCGTTGCAGAGAAAAGAGGGTGGAGACTGGGGTGCAGAAGGATTCTTACAGAGAGCAGAGTTTGGAGACTGGGGTGCATAAGGACCGTTGCAGCTAGCAGATGTTGGAAACTGGGGTGCAGAAGGACTGTTAGAGAGAGCAGAGTTTGAAGACTGAGGTGCAGAAGGATCGTTTCAGAGAGTAGAATTTGGAGACTTGGGTGCAGAAGAACCGTTACAGATTGCAGATATTGAAGACTGAGGTGCAGAACGACTTTTACACAGAGGAGATGTTGGAGACTTAGGAGCAGAAGGACTGTTGTAGAGAGCAGAGGTTGGAAACTGAGGTCCAAAATGATTGTTACAGAGATCAGAGAGTGATGACTGGGGTGCAGAAGGAGTGTTACAGAGAGCAGAGTTTGGAGATTGGGGTGTAGAAAAACTGTTTCCAAGAGCAGATGTTGGAGACTGCGGTGCAGAAGAAGTATTGCAGAGAGCAGAGTTTGGAGACTTAGGTGCAGAAGGACTGTTACAAAGAGCAGCGATCGGAAAATGGGGTGCAGAAGAACCATTACAGAGAGCAAAAGTTGGAACCTGTGGAGAATAAGGATCGTTGAAGAGAGCAGATGTTGGACACTGGGGTGCAGAAGGACTGTTACAGAGAGCAGAGTTTTAAGAATGGGTTGCAGAAGAATCTTACACATAGCAGATTTGGAGACTGAGGTGCAGAAAGATTTTACAGAGAGTAGAGGTTGGAGACTTAGGAGCAGAAAGACTGTTGTAGAGACCAGAGGTTTGAGACTGAGGTCCAGAATGATTGTTACAGAGATCAGAGGGTGGAAACTGGGGTGCAGAAGGAGTGTTACTGAGAGCAGAGTTTGGAGATTGGGGCGCAGAAAAACTGTTACCGAGAGCAGAGTTTGGAGACTAGGGTGCAAAAGGATCCTTGCAGAGAGCAGTGGTTTGAGACTGGGGTGTAGAAAGTCTTTTGCAGAGAGAAGAGGATGGAGACTTGGGTGCAGAAGAACTGTTGCAGAGAGCAGAGGTTGGAGACTGAGGTGCAGAAGGACTGTGACAGAGAGCAGAGGCTGGAGACTGGGGTGCAGAATAACTGATATGGAAAGTAGAGTTTGGAGACTGTGGTGCAGAAGAACCGTTACAGACAGCCGAGGTTGGAGACTGCAGTAAAGAAGAACTGTTATAGAGAGCAGAGTTTGTAGCTTGGGGTGCAGTAGGACTGTTGCAGAGAACAGAGGTTGGAAACTGGGGTGCAGAAGGGCTGTCACAGAGAGAAGAGTTTGGAGACAGAGTTGCAGAAGGATTGTTACAGAGAGCAGAGATTGAAAACTGAGGTGCAGAACGATCGTTGCAGAGATCAGAGATTGGAGACTGGGGTGCAGAATGACTGTTGCAGACAGCAGAGGTTAAAGACTGATGTGCAGAAGGATCGTTGCAGAGAGAAAAGGTTGGAGACTAGGGTTAAGAAGGCCTATTACAGAGAGCAGAATTTGGAGACTGGGGTGCAGACGACCTGTTACAGAGAGCAGAGTTTGGAGACTGGGGTGCAGAAGGATTATTACAGATAGCACAGTTTGGAGACTGGGGTGCAGAAGGATCGTTGCAGAGAGCAGAGGATTCAGACTGAGGCTTAGAAGGACTTATACAGAGAACAGAGTTTGGAATCTGAGGTTCAGAAGGACTATTACATAAAGCAGCGGTTGGCAATTCGCGTGTAGAAGGACCATTATAGAGAGAAGAGGTTGGAGACTGCGGTACAGAAAGACTGTTACAAGGAGCAGAGTTTGGAGACTGGGGTGCAGAAGGACTGTTGCAGAGAGCATATGTTGGACACTGGGGTGGAGGAGGACTGTTACAAATAGCAGGCGTTATAGACTGAGGTGCAGAAGGATTGTTACAGAGAGCAGAGGTGGAGACTGGAGGGCAGAAGGACCATTACAGAGAGCAATGTTGGGAGACAGATGTGCAGAAGAACTTTTACAGAGAGCAGAGTTTGGATACTGGGGTGCAGAAGCACTGCTACGGAGAGCAGAGTTTGGAGACTGCGATGAAAAAGTATCTTCCAGAGAGCAGAGTCTGGAGACTGGTGTGCAGAAGGACTGTTGCGAAGAGCAGAGTTTGGAGACTGAGGTGCAGAAAGATCGTTGCAGAGAGAAGAGGTTGGAGACTGGGGTGGAGAAGGACTGTTACAGACAGCAGAGGTTGGAGACTGAGGTGCAGAAGGATCGTTTCAGAGAGTAGAGTTTAGAGACTGGGGTGCAGAAAGACCGTTACAGATTGCAGAGTTTGGATACTGAGGTGCAGAAAGACTTTTACAGAGAGGAGAGTTTGGAGACTGGGGTGTCAAAGGATTCTTTCAGAGAGCACAGGATGGAGACTGGGGTGCAGAAGGAGTGTTACAGAGAGCAAAGTTTGGAGATTGGGGTTCAGAAGAACTGTTACAGAGAGCAGAGTTTGGAGACTGTGGAGCTGAAGGCCTGTTACAGAGAGCACAGTTTGGAGATGAGGTGCAGAAGGGTTGTTACAGAGAGCAGAGGTTGGAGACTGGGGGGCAGAAGCATAGTTACAGATGGCAGATTTTTTACACTGATGTGCAGAAGGACTGTTACAGAGAGCAGAGTTTGGAGACCAGGGTGCAGTAGGATAGTTACAGAGAGGACAGGTTGGAAACTGGGGTGCAGAAGAAATGTTGCAGAGTGCAGAGGTTGGGGACTGGGATGCAGAAGTACTGTAGAAGAGAGCAGATGTTGGAGACTTGGGTGTAGAAGGACTGTTGCAGAGAGCAGACGTTGAAGACTGGGATGCAGAAGGATCCTTACAGAGAGCAGAGGTTGGAGACTGGGGTGTAGAAGGACTGTTGCAGAGAGTAGAGTTTGGAGACTGGGGTGCAGAATGACTGTTACAGAGAGCAGATGTTGGAGACTGAGGTGCAGTAGGACTGTTACAGAAAGCAGAGGTTTTACACTGGGGTGCAGAATAACTGATATGGAAAGTAGAGTTTGTAGTCTAGGGTATATAAGGACTTTTACTGATAACAGATTTTGTAGCCTGGGGTGCAGAAGGACTGTTGCAGAGAACAGGATTTGAAGACAGGGGTGCAGAAGGGCCGTTGTAGAGAGATGAGGTTGAAGACTGAGGGGCAGAAGGCCTGTTACAGAGAGCAGAGTTTGGACACTGGGTTGCAGAAGACCTGTTACAGAGAGCAGAATTTGGAGACTTGGGTGCAGAAGGATTGTTATAGATAGCACAGTTTGGAGACTGGGGTGTAGAAGGATCGTTGCAGAGAGCAGAGCTTTCAGACTGATTCTTAGAAGGACTGTTACAGAGAGGAGAGGTTGGAGTCTGAGGTCCAGAAAGACTTTTATAGAAAGCAGAGTTTGGTAATTGGGGTGCAGATGGACCGTTACAAAGAGAAGAGGTTGGAGACTGCGATACAAAAGGACTATTACAGAGAGAAGAAGTTGGAGACTGGGTAGAAGAAGGATCATTGCATAGAGCAGATGTTGGAGACTGGGGTGCAGAAGGACTTTTAGAGAGAGCAGAGGATGGAGTTTGAGTTGCAGAAGAACAGTTACAGAGAACACAGGTTGGAGAGTGGCGTGCCGAATAAATGTTGCAGAGACCAGAGTTTGTAGACTTGGGTGCATAAGGACTGATTCAGAGAGCAGAGGTTTGAGACTGGGGTGCAGAATTATTGTTGCAGAGAGCAGAGGTTGGAAAATAAGGTGCAGAAGGATCGTTACACAGAGCAGAGTTTTGTTCTTGGGGTGTAAAAGGACTGCGGCAGAGAACAGACATAATCTCTCCTCTCTGTAAAACTCTTTCTGCACCTCAGTATCCAACCTCTGCAATCTGTAACGGTTTTTCTGCACCCCAGTCTCTAACCTCTACTCTAACCTCTACACCAGCACCAGAGCCAGAGCACTTAGCAGAATGAAGATCCTCATCACAGAATTGCTGTGGTATCTCTTGTTGCTGGTTGGTTGATGTCAAGACTCTTCTTGTCAAGCGTTCAGGGACCCACAACGGTTCCGTGCGATCCTGGGGAAAAACACATACAGATCCTCGTGCCCATGTCAGCACGGGGTCGGGGCTGTTCCATTGGCCCGTAAGAACATCCTTCCACTTAACATAGCCAATCACAGAGGGCTGAGGGTACACATGTCTATCGGCCGCAGAGCGACCATGAATATCCAAATTCAAAAAAATTAATGGTAAAGAGAGCTAAGGACAGGCGTTCTTTAGGAGTGTGCTCAGCTCCTATTCCACCTTTTTGTTTTTGCAAAGTTTCCTTTAAGGTGTGATGAGCACGCTCAACAATGCCTTGTCCTTGAGGATTATAAGGTAGAACATGAGTAAGGTGTACTCCCATAGTAGAACAAAAAGATGTAAATTGCCTGCCAGTATAAGCAGGTCCGTTATCAGTCTTAAGGGATGCAGGTGCACCCCATGCTGCCCATGTCTCTAGGCAATGAGTAACAGCATTACGTTACTTTTCTCCTGATAAAGCAGAAGCATAAATAATTCCAGAGCGCGTATCAACAGAAACATGTACATACTTGAGGTTACCAAAGTCAGGTATGTGTGTCACATCCATTTGCCAGACAACCAATGGCTTTAACCCCCGTGGGTTCACTCCATAAGTAGGGGGATGAAGAAATGTGACACAATGGGGACATTGTAATACTATTTGACGAGCATCCACTCTTGAAATGGAAAAACGCCTGCGCAGCGTAAATGCATTAACATGGAAATTCTGGTGAAACAATTTAGCCCCCTCTAAGGAGGAGGCCAAGCAGATCAACTGACCTCTAGTGGCTGAGTCCGCACAGGCATTACCCTGTGATAACGGACCAGGAAGAGAGGTGTGAGCCCGGATGTGCATTGGATAAAAATGAGCAGTGCAGCTATAGATAAGCTGTTGAAGCTGATTAAAGTAAGCAGATACATTATGGGCATCACTAATAGCTCCCACCGCCTCCAGGACTTTTAGTGCTTGTACCACATAGATGGAGTCCAAAATGAGATTAAAAGGAAAAGAACACTGCTTAAAAACCTCAATAACAATTTGTAGTTTTACCCATTGTGGATTTTCAGGAGCAAATTGACGCTGGACAGGGAGAGAATCATTAATTACATAAGCTCCCATTCCAGACTTGGAACCATCAGTAAAGATGTTAACAGCCCCCGGAATTGGACTGAATGAAGTTACTTTAGGGAAAAGGATGGGATGTTCCTGAACAAATTGGAGTAATGGATGAGAAGGGTAATGATTATCAATATTTCCTTGAAACGAGCAACATAGAATAGCCCAGTTGTCTAGATTAGCACACAAAACATTAATTTGAGCTTTAGTGTAGGATATAATAAGAGAAGAAGGTGATTTTCCAAAAAATTGAATGCTTTGTTGAATCCCTTTAAGTGCCAACGCTGCAACAGCATCAGGATAATATTCTAAGGATTTTCCCGGGGATACATGTGGGTGGATCCATAGTAAAGGCCCATCTTGCCACAGTACTCCAGTAGGCTGCCGCATAGTGGCAAGTACACATAACTGAAAAGGTTTATCACTCTGGAGCCTGCATAGAGTAGCATGCTGTATGGCTTCTTCTACTTTTATAAGGGCCGCTCTAGCTTCTTTGGTGAGGCTACAAGGGGAAGAAAGATCTGGATCACCCTTAAGAGTAGTATACAAAGGCTGGAGCACAATATTAGGAATATGTAAATATCCTCTTATCCAATTAATATCTCCCAGCACTTTTTGAAAATCATTTAGAGTGCGGAGATCCTGAGTTCTTATGGTAATTTTTTGTGGTTTTAATTTGTCATACCCAATTGTCGCTCCCAAATACTTAATAGAATCCCCCGTTTGAACCTTTTCAGGTGCAATATGCAGTCCATATTGAGCTAACAACTTTACTAGTTCTTTATAGGCCTCATGAACTGTCTGCTCTAATTTAGCGGCCAATAATACATCATCCATATAATGAATGATCTTGATGGAGGAATACTTTTGTCTGAGAGGTGCGAGTGCCTTCCCCACGTACATCTGACACATCGTAGGACTATTAGCCATTCCCTGTGATAACACCACCCACTCAAACCTTTGATCTGGTTCCTTGTGGTTACACGAGGGAAGGGTGAAGGAAAAACGTTGTGAGTCTTTAGGATGCAAAGGAATAGAAAAGAAAAAGTCTTTAATGTCAATAGCAATAATATGCCAGCCCTGAGGAAAAGAGGAGAGCAGAGGCAGCCCTCTTTGAATGGGCCCCATAAGTTGCATTTGAGCATTAACTGCTCGTAGATCATGCAGTAGGCGCCACTTCCCTGATTTCTTCTTAATGACAAATATGAGAGTATTCCATGGAGAAATAGAAGGTTGGATGTTACCCAAGTCAAGTTGTTCTTTAACTAAATCATGGGCTGCTGCCAATTTAGCCGAGGGAAGAGGCCACTGAGGCACCCAAACAGGTGCCTCGGTGAGCCATGTTATAGGTATTTGAGCCCCAGTGGCCCCTAGGAAAAACCCAGAACAAATCTGTTAAGCTTTTGATGACCTGGCACAGGATGCCTACGCCCCTGTAGGTGTTTTCCTAGTCCTAGATCTGGCCTATACCCCATATTTTGCATAATTTGGTGAGACACTGGGGAATAGTCATTATTAAGAGTGAACCCCATGTCTTTCATCAAATCATGGCCCCATAAAGAAATAGGTAGATCAAGTACATAAGGCTGAAAGGTACCATTGTGTCCTTCCGGGTCCTTCCAAGAAAGATGTCTACAGCTGATTTGAGGAGCTTGGGCATATCCAAGTCCTCTTAGGGATTGATCAGAAGTCTGCACTGGCCATCCCTTAGACCAGACCTTAAGGGCTATGATACTACGGTCTGCTCCTGTATCCAGCAATCCCACAATAGATTTTCCTTCTATGCTTAATTCCAAAGTGGGGCGATTGCTCATATCCAGTGACAAATAGGCACAATTCCCTCCGGTGGTACCAATCTCATTTCCCGTCCGTGACCTTGAGTCAGCAGGGAAGTGACTATGTAAACTAGGCAAAATTAGCAATTGAGCAATCCAATCCTCTGGGGAGATAGACACAATGCCCCTTGGAGCTTCCACCATAAACTTTACTGCCCCTATAGCTTCAGGGCTTATGACTCCGGAGAAAACATGAAGACCTTGTAAGATAGAGGATGCACGTCCAATTAGCAAACCTACAGTGCCAGGTGGTAAAGGCCCTTTGAACTCAATTTCCACAAATTGGACTCCCATCTTAGGTGTTAATACGAGTCTGGAGGTGGAACAGAGGTCCAATCCCGCGGCACCTGTAGTGGCTCTCTGCATCTCATGGGATGGCGTAGAGATGGCCATGTCTCGGGTTCGGGTGTGACATTCTCCACTGCCCCATATATTTGTGGGCCCTGGGGTCGGAGGCCCCGTCGGCCGTTTTTTGCCCCAGCTGAAATAGGCTGTCCATGGATGTCCCTCACTGATCTACACTCTTTTGCCCAATGCTTCCCCTTTTTGCATTTTGGACACAGCCCCGGTTGATGAGGGCCATTAAAAGGGCCACCGTGAGGAGGTCCAGTATAATTGCCTTTTTTGGGACACTCACGTTTGAAATGACCGGGTTGACCACAATGGAAGCATGTTCCAGCACCAGGACCGCCCCCTTTTGCAATCCGAAGGACAGCAGCTGCAAGACATGCATTAGTTAAAGGTCCTCCAATCTCTCTACAAACCTTCATCCATGCTTCTATGCCCTTGTTTTTATAAGGAGTGATGGCTGCTTTACATTCCTTGGTGAATTGCTCAAATACCAATTGCTTGATAAGGGGCATGGCTCTATCAGGATCTCCAAAAATCTTTCTGGCGGCATCCACCATCCTTGCTACAAAATCTTAAAAGGGTTCTGTGCAGATGGATCGTTACAAAGAGAAGAGGTTGGAGACTGCTATACAAAAGGACTGTTACAGAGAGCAGAGGTTGGAGACTGGTAGAAGAAGGATTGTTATAGATAGCACAGTTCAGAGACTGGGGTGTAGAAAGATCGATGCAGAGAGCAGAGCTCTCAGACTGATTCTTAGAAGGACCGTGACAGAGAGAAGAGGTTGGAGACTGCGGTACAGAAGGACTGTAACAGAGAGCAGAGTTTGGAGACTGGGGTGCAGAAGGACCATTGCAGAGAGGAGATGTTAAAGACTGGGGTGCAGAAGGACTGTAAAAGAGAGCAGAGGTTGGAGACTGAGGTGCAGAAGGATCGTTACAGAGAGAAGAATTTGGAGACTGAGGTGCAGAAGGACTTTTACAGAGAGCAGAGGTTGGAGCCTGGGGTGCAGAAGGATTCTTACAGAGAGCAGAGGATGAAGACTAGGGTTCATAAAAAGTGTTACAGAGAGCAGAGTTTGGAGATTCTGGTTCAGAAGAACTGTTAAAGAGAGCAGAATATTAAGACTGGGGTTCAGAAGGATTGTTACAGAGTGAAGAGTTTTGATTTGGGTGAAGCAGGACTGTTACAGAGAGTAAAGCTTGGAGATTGGGGTGCAGAAGAACAGTTACAGAGAGCAGAGGCTGGAGACTGCTGTGCAGAAGGCCTGTTACAAAGAGCATTGGTTGAAGACTGAGGTGCAGAAGGATCGTTACAGAGAGCAGAGGTTGGATACTGAGGTGCAAAACACTGTTTCAGAGAGCAGAGGTTGGAGACTGAGTTGCAGAATGATTGTTAGAGAGAGCAGAGGTTAGAGACTGAGGTGCAGAAGGACTGTTACAGAGAGCAGAGTTTGAAGAATGGGGTGCAGAAGTATCATTGCAGAAAGCAGAGGTTGGAGACTGAGGTGCAGAATGGTCTTACAGTAAGCAGAGGTTAAAGACTGGGTTGCAGAAGGACAGTTACAGAGAGCACAGGTTGGAGACTGGGGTGCATAAGAAATGTTGCAGAGAGCATAGATTTGAGACTAGGGTGCAGAAGGACTGTTTCAGAGAGCATAGGTTGAAGAATGAGGCGCAGAAAGGCTGTTACAGAGAGCAGAGTTTGGAGACTGGGTTGCAGAATTACTGATACACAAAGCAGATTTAGGAGACTGGGGTGCGGAATGACCGTTTCAGAGAGCACAGTTTGGAGACTGTGGTATAGAAGGACTGTTACAGAGAGCAGAGTTTGGAGACTGGAGTGCAAAAAGACTGTTGCAGAGAACAGAGGTTGGAGACTGGGGTGCAGAAGAACTGTTGCAGAGAGCAGATTTTTGAGACTGAGTTTCACAAGGTTTGATACAGAGAGCAGAGTTCAGAGACTGGGGTGCAGAAAGATTTTACAGAGAGCAGAGGTTGGAGACTGAGGGCAGAATGACTGTTGCAGAGAGCAGAGGTTGGAGACTGAGGTGCAGAATGATCCTTTCAGAGAGAAGAAGTTGGAGGCTGGGATGAAGAAGGCCTGTTACAGAGAGCAGAGGTTGGAGACTGGTGTGCAAAAGGACTGTTACAGATAGCACAGTTTATAGACTGAGGTGCAGAATGATATTATAGAGAGCAGAGTTTGCAGACTGAGGTGCAGAAGGAATGTTACAGAGAGCAGAGTTTTGAGACTGGGTTGCAGATTGATTGTTGAAGAGAGCAGAATTATCAGACTTAGGTGCAGAAGGACTGTTGCAGAGAGCAGATGTTTGAGAATGGGGTGCAGAGGGACTCTTTCAGAGAGCAGAACTTGGAGAATGGGGTGCAGAAGGATTTTTGCAGGGAGCAGAGGTTGGAGACTGGGGTGCAGTAGGACTGTTACAGATATCACAGTTTGGAGACTGTTGTTCAGAAGGATATTATAAGGAGAAGAGTTTGGAGACTGAGGTGTAGAAGTACTGTTACAGAGAGCAGAGGTTGGAGACTGGGGTGCAGAATGATTGTTGCAGAGAGCAGAGTTTTCAGACTGAGGTGCAGAAGGAGTGTTGCAGTAAGCAGATGTTCGTGACTGGGGTGCAGAAAGAGTGTTTCAGAGAGCAGAACTTGGAGACTGGTTTGGAGAAGGATTGTTGCAGGGAGCAGAGGTTGGAAACTGGGGTGCAGAAGGACTGGTATAGAGAGCAGAGGTTTTAGACTGCGGTGCAGAAGGCCTGGTACAGAGAGCAGATCTTTGACACTGTTGTGCAGAATGATTGTTGATAGCTGGTGAGCCTCCTTGTGGACACTTTCTTTTCCGCACAGTCCATCAGGCCTTCTCTCCTCACCCTGCTCTCTTTTGGCTTTAAGAGAACCTGTGACTTCCACAGTCACTCTAAGCCATGACTCCCAGGCCTATTTCCTGGGAACCTGTCCTATTGCCTCCTGGAATCTTCTCGGGGAGACCCCGCAGGTACCCAGACTCCAGGCCCAACCTCCTTTCCTCCTTTCCTAACACCAGACACGGTCCTTCTCATTTTTTTTTTTGTTTTAATGAGTGATCCCACTGCCACTCAGCTACCCCACAGACCAGGTCCCCTCTTGTGTCCTTGTCACCAGGACTTTAAAGTGCTCCACCCAGGGCTCCTCTTCAGAGCTTTTCCCCAAGCTCCAAATGTCACATCTTCAGTTACCAGATATTTCCTTTTAATCTTGTTTTGGAACCCGATTACTCTCCCAGACTACATGAAGGAATTCTAATCAAAGCACATGGACTGTAGGTACTATTATGGCTTAGAAATAAGGTATTCCCCACCAAAAGCTCATGGTCAGCCACAGAAGCAGTGTTCAGACGTGAAATGATTAGACTGTGAGACTTGTGACGTAATCTGTGGATCCATCCATTTTTTGGATTAATTATCTGAAAGGCCCACTGTACTGAGAGGAGTGTGGGCAGGTGGAGTGTGGCCGGGGACATACCCTGGGGAATCACATCTTGTCCCCTGCGAACTATCTCATCTCGTCCCCTCCCCCGCCCCAATCTTCTGGCTGCCATGAGCTAGGAATGCTTCCCCCCTTGTTCCCTTCCACCTCCGTGTCCCACCTCATCTCAGGCCGGCAGCAATGGGTCAGCTGGCCCCAGACCAAACCTCCAAGCCAGGAGGCCAGAGTGCATCTCCCCCTTGGGGTTGTTCTGGTCAGGCCTGTGGTAACTGTGGCAACCGTGGACTGACCCAGGGAGTAGGTGTTATGAGTGGATTGGACCCACAACCATTTCCTAAATTCACAGATTCTGTCATTTTCAGAGCTCAAGCCATTTCCTTCTGGATGGCCTGTTTCCAGCCTGCCCTCACCTAGAATGCAGTCTACTAGTGATTATTGAGATTCTCCAGCCGTCCTGGTCCTGCCCATTTGCACACAACAGCTAGCTCCTAGGCAGCCATACCCATGGACCTCCTGCTGCCCACTGAGGAGAGAAGAAAGATTTTCTAAGGACCTATTAGAAGTCTACTCTTAGGGATCCAACATGGTGGCCGGCGAGGAAGCAGCGATTCTAATGTCTCCTCTTTAACCAGATAAGAAAGACCCATCGGAACAGTGGCAGCCTACCTACGGAGGAACTTCTAGCATAATTCTTTTAAGAAGAGAGCTGCCGTGAACTGGTAGGTTTATTGGAATTGACAGTTTGTCCCAGAGAAGTGGATCTTGGACGGCCACGCAGGCACAGAGATCTGGTCCCGCAGCCATCAGCCGCGCTGGCAAGCGGCTCCCCCGGGAGGCTTAGCTCTCGCTCTGGGAGGAGCCGCCTAAACCACCTGGTCCCTAATCACGCGGCCACAGCTACCCGGCTAGACAGGTGGCCCCGCAGCGGGTGCAGAAATCAACCCCTGCAACTAGCGGCCGTTATTGCAAGCGGCGGACACCCGGAGCGACTTGGCTCGCCCCTCCCAAACTGGAATTCGGCCTCCGCCATCCGGGCTCCCCTGGGAGGCTTATTGCTCGCTCTGGGAACAGCCGCCTCACCTGCCCGGTTCCTAACCACGCGGTCACAGCTACCCAGCTCTACAGGTGGCCCCCCCAGCGGGCGCAGAGATCCAATCTCGCAACCACCAGCAGCTTCTGAAAGCGACGGCGGCCCAGAGCGAAGTAGCAGCCCAAACCAGCAGATACCTTCGCCATATCGGCTCTCCCGGGAGGCCCTGCTCTCGCTCGGCGAACAGCCAAACCACCCGCCCAGATCTTAACCACGCAGACACAGCTACCCCGCTTTTCACGTGGCTCCCGGTGGCCCGACTCAGCTAGAAGGGTCCCGGCATAGCCCCGCACATGGCCATGCCCTCCGGGCTCTGCTAATAGCCCCGCCCACCTGGCGAACAACCAGGAAACTTCAAAATCTCACTGTGGGCTTGACCGCAAGGACCAAAGGACTCTCGACACCCAACTCCCCTTACTGTCAGAGTCAGGCAGACCTGAGACCCACCAACAAACCAGGCCTAGAGGCCTGCCAGCATGGTAGATACGCCACTCCAATTGGAGTAGGGGGGTAGAGCAGAGCAGCCGCCCGCATCCGGATCAGGCCCAATGACCCGAGGGGGTGATAGTCATATCGCCACAATTATAGGGGAGGCAGAGTAGAGACACCACCCGCTCCCGCAGGGTGGGCAGACCCTCGAACAACAGGCAGAGCAGGCCTAGCGGCCTGCCAACGCGGTTTTGAGATCACCCCAACTAGAGAAGGAGCACAGCCACTACCCGCCATGCAAGGGAGATTTTTCAACTATACAAGAGCAATATAAATAATTAGGGGGAAAAACGCATAAACACAACAGTTCCACCAAGCAGAAGGAAACGTGAGCAGCATGAAAAGACAAGGAAAGAAAGGACCACAAGCAATGCAGGGCAACTCAACTTTAGAAGAGGTAATAGCTGCAAAAGATTGAATGTCAGATAAAGAGTTCAGGATATATATGCTTCAGATGATCTGGAGTCTCAAGGAAGACATGAGACAGCAAAATCAGACAATGAAAGATCACATTGACAAACAAATCCAGGAAGTAAAAGATCAATTTCACAGGGAGATAGAGGTAATAAAAAACAAACAGATAGAAATCCTAGAAATGCAGGAAACAATAAACCAACTTAAAAACTCAATTGAGAATACTACCAGCAGAGTAGATCACTTAGAAGAGAGAACATCAGACAATGAAGACAAAGTATTTCAACTGGAAAAGAACATAGACAGCTCAACAAGTCTGCTAAAAAACCATGAGCAGAATATACAAGAATTATGGGACAATATCAAAAGACCAAATTTAAGAGTCATTGGGATACAGGAAAGCACAGAGCTCCATACCAAAGGAATAAACAGTCTATTCAGTGAAATAATATGAGAAAACTTCCCATATTTGAAGAATGAGACAGAATCCCAAATCCTAGAAGCCTACAGGACGCCGAATGTGCAAAATCATAAGAGATCCACACCTAGACACATTATAATGAAGATGTCCAACATACAGAATAAGGAGAGAATTTTAAAAGCTGCAAGAGAAAAAAAGCAGATTACATTTAGGGCAAACCAAAAAGGATAACAGCTGATCTCTCAACACAGACTCTGAAAGCTATAAGATCCGGGAATAACATATTTCAAACACTGAAAGAAAATGGGTTCCAACCAAGAATCGTGTATCCGGCGAAATTAAGCTTCAGGATAGAAGATGAAATTAAAACCTTCCAAGATGAACAAAAGTTAAAAGAATTTGCAGCCAGAAAACCATCTCTTCAAAAAATCCTTTGCAAAACATTACAGGAAAAGGAAATGGACAATAACATTGAAAACCAACAATGGGAGGTAGGACAGTAAAGGGGGGAAAGTAGTCAAAGAGAATAACAAATCAGGTTTAGTAACATCAATAAACAAATATGGCTAGAAGAACAAACCATATATCAATAATAACCCTAAATGTTAATGGCTTAAACTCACCAATTAAGAGACACAGGCTAGTAGAATGGATCACAAAACAAGACCCAACAATATGCTGCCTACAGGAGACACATCTGATAGAAAATATATTCATAGACTGAAGGTGAAATGTTGGGAAAAATCATACCACTCATATGGAATGCGGAAACAAGCAGGAGTGTCCATACTCATATCTAATAAAATAGATTTCAAGCCAAAGTTAATCAAAAGGGATAAAGAAGGACACTACATACTGCTCAAGGGAACCATACACCAACAAGAAATAACAATCATAAATATATATGCCCCAAATAATGGTGCAGCTGTGTTTATCAAGCAAACTCTTCTCAAGTTCAAGAGTCAAATAGATCACCATACAATAATCATGGGAGACTTCAACACACCTCTCTCACCACTGGACAGATCTTCCAAACAAAAGTTAAATAAGGAAACTATAGAACTCAATAACACAATTAACAACCTAGACTTAATTGACATATATAGAGTATACCACCCAACATCAAGTAGTTTCACCTTTTTCTCAGCAGCGCATGGAACCTTCTCAAAAATAGACCATATATTATGTCACAGGGCAACTCTTAGACAATATAAAGGGGTAGAGATAATACCATGCATCTTATCTGATCATAATGAAATAAAACTGAAAATCAATGATAAAAGAAGGAAGGAAACATAAAGCATCACTTGGAGAATAAACAATAGGATGCTGAATGATCAATGGGTTTTAGAAGACATCAAAGAGGAAATTAAAAACTTCCTAGAGTTAAATGAAAACACAGACAAAACATATCGGAATCTATGGGACACATTGAAAGCAGTTCTAAGAGGAAAATTAATCGCTTGGAGTTCATTCCTCAAAAAAAAGAAAAAACCAACAAATAAATGATCTCTTACTTCATCTCAAAATTCTAGAAAAAGAAGAGCAAAACAACAGCAAAAGAAGTAGAAGGCAAGAAATAATTAAAATCAGAGCTGAAATTAATGAAATTGAAACAAAAGAAACCATTGAAAAAATTGACAAAACTAAAAGTTGGTTCTTTGAAAAAATAAATAAAATCAACAGGCCCTTAGCCATGCTAACGAAGAGAAGAAGAGAGAGAACTCTAATTACTAACATACGGGATGAAAAAGGCAATATCACAACAGAAACTTCAGAAATACAGAAGATAATCAGAAATTATTTTGAATCCTTATACTCCAATAAAATAGAAGATAGTGAAGGCATAGATAAATTCCTTAAGTCTTAGGATCTGCCCAGATTGAGTCAGGAGGATATAGACAACCTAAACAGACCAATAACAATAGAGGAAATAGAAGAAACCATCAAAAGATTACCAACTAAGAAAAGCCCAGGACCGGATGGGTATACAGCAGAGTTTTACAAAACCTTTAAAGAGGAACTAACACAAATACTTTTCAAGCTATTTCAGGAAATAGAAAAAGAGGGAGAACTTCCAAATTCATTCTATGAGGCCAACATCACCCTGATTCCGAAACCAGACAAAGACACTTCAAAAAAAGAAAACTACAGACCAATATCTTTAATGAACCTTGACGCAAAAATCCTCAATAAAATTCTGGCGAATCGGATTCAAATACATATCAAAAATATTATACACCATGATCAAGTAGGATTCATCCCTGGGATGCAAGGCTGGTTCAATATACGGAAATCAATAAATGTTATTCACCACATCAATAGACTTAAAAATAAGAACCATATGATCATCCCAATAGATGCAGAAAAAGCATTCAACAAAGTTCAGCATCCCTTTATGTTCAAAACTCTAGAAAAATTAGGGATAACCGGAACATACCTCAACATTGTAAAAGCAATCTATGATAAGCCACATGCTAGTATCATTCTGAATGGAGAAAAATTGAAGGCATTCCCTCTAAGATCTGGTACAAGACAGGGATGCCCTCTCTCACCACTTCTGTTCAACATAGTCCTTGAAAAACTGGCCAGAGCAATTAGACAGACGAAAGAAATTAAAGGCATAAAAATAGGAAAAGAAGAACTTAAATTATCACTATTTGCAGATGATATGATCCTATACCTAGCAGACCCAAAAGGGTCTACAAAGAAGCTATTAGAGCTAATAAATGAATTCAGCAAAGTAGCAGGATATAAGATCAATATGCATAAATCAATGGCATTCCTGTATATCAGCGACAAATCCTCTGAAACGGAAATGAGGACAACTACTCCATTCAAAATATCCCCCCAAAAAATAAAATACTTGGGAATCAACCTAACAAGAGAGGTGAAAGATTTATATAATGAAAATTACAGAACCCTAAAGAAAGACATAGAAGAGGACCTTAGAAGATGAAGAAATATACCCCGCTCATAGATTGGCAGAACTAACATCATCAAAATGGCGATATTACCAAAAGTTCTCTATAAGTGCAATGCAATAACAATCAAAATCTCAACAGCATTTCTTGTAGAAATAGATAAAAGAATCATGAAATTCATATGGAATAATAAAAGACCCAGAATAGCAAAAACAATGCTAAGCAGGAAGTGTGAATCAGGCGGTATAACAATACCAAAATTCAAACTAGACTACAGAGCAATAGTAACAAAAACAGCATGGTACTGGTATCAAAACAGGCGGGCGGAACAATAGTACAGAATAGAGGACACAGTACCCAATCCACAAAACTACAACTACCTTATATTTGATAAAGGGGCTAAAAGCATGCAATGGAGGAAGGATAGCATCTTCAACAAATGGTGTTGGGAAAACTGGAAAACCATTTGCATCAAAATGAATCTGAATCCCTATCTCTCACCATGCACAAAAGTTAACTCAAAATGGATCAAGGAGCTTGATATTAAATCAGAGACATGGCATCTGATAGAAGAAAAAGTTGGCTACGATCTACATACTGTGGGATCGGGCCCCAAATTCCTCAATAGGACACCCATAGCGCAAGAGTTAACAACTAGAATCAACAAAAGGGACTTACTCAAACTAAAAAGTTTTTTCTCAGCAAAAGAAACAATAAGAGAGATAAATAGGGAGCCTACATCCTCGGAACAAATCTTTAATCCACACACTTCAGATAGAACCCTAATAACCCGAATATACAAAGAACTCAAAAAATTAGACAATAAGATAACAAATAACCCAATCAATAAATGGGCCAAGGACCTGAATAAACACTTCTCAGAGGAGGACATACAATCAATCAATAAGTACATGAAGGAATGCTCACCATCACTAGCAGTCAGAGAAATGCAAATCAAAACTACCCTAAGATACCTTCTCACTCCAGTAAGATTGGCAGTCATTAGGAAGTCAAACAACAATAAGTGCTGGAGAGGATGCAGGGAAAAGGCACTCTTGTTCATTGCTGGTGGGACTGCAAATTGGTGCAGTAAATTTGGAAAGCAGTATGGAGATTTCTTGGAAAGCTGGGAATGGAACCACCATTTGACCCAGCTATTCCCCTTCTCGGTCTATTCCCTAAAGACTTAAAAAGAGCATGCTACAGGGATACTGCTGCATCGATGTTCATAGCAGCACAATTCACGATAGCAAGATTGTGGAACCAACCTAGATGCCCTTCAATAGATGAATGGATAAAAAAATGTGACATTTATACACAATGGAGTATTACTCTGCATTAAGTAACGACAAAATCATAGAATTTGGAGGGAAATGGATATCATTAGAGCAGATTATGCTAAGTGAAGCTAGTCAATCATTAAAAAACAAATACAAAATTACCCCTTTGATATAAGGGGAGTAAACAAGGACAGGGTAGGGACGAAGAGCTTGAGAAGAAGATTTACATTAAACAGGGATGAGAGGTGGGAGGGAAAGGGAGTGAGAATGATATATAAGAGGAAAGGAGGGGTAAGACAAGATAATACAAATGGAAGAAATGATTTACAGTAGAAGGGGTAGAGAGGGAAAAGGGGAGGGGAGGGGAGGGGAGGGGGGATAGTAGAGAATAGGACTGACAGCAGAATACATCAGACACTAGAAAAGCAATATGTCAATCAATGGAAGGGTAACTGATGTGATACGGCAATCTGTATACGGGGTAAAGTTGGGAGTTCATAACCCACTTGAATCAAACTGTGAAAGATGATGTATTAAGAACTGTGTAATGTTTTGAACGACCAACAATAAAAAAATAATAAAAAAAGACTTGTATCCAAATTATACAAAGAACTCTTAAACTCAATAATAAAAAAGAGAAATTACCCAATTTGAAAATGAGCAAACTCTTTCAATAAAAATTTTTTCGGAAGGAGATAAACAAAGAACCAATAGCTGCATTTTAAAATTTTCAACATCATAAATTGTTAGGGAAATGTAAGTCAAAACCACAAAAAGGGATCACTTCATGCCCCCTGAAACTTTTATAATAAAAAAGATATAATAGCAAGTGTAGGCAGAGATGTGGGAATATTGGATCCTTATACTTAATGTTTTAGAATATAGTGTGAAGCCACTTTGGAAAACAGGCTGGCAGTTTCTCACAATCCTAAACACAGAATTACTCTATGACCCAGCAATTTTATGCCTAGGAGTATATGCCCAAGAGAATGAAAATACATACCTATATTAAAACTTGTATGTGAATGTTCATAGCACTACCATTCACAATAGCCAAAAAGTAGAAACAACTCGAATGTCCATGAATTGATAAACAAAACGTGGTATGTCTATCTACTTAGCGGAACATGATTCAGCCTTTTAAAAAATGTCATGTGTTTGCCACAACATGGATGAGCCATGAAAGCATTATGCTAAGAGAAAGAAGCAAGTCACAAAAGGCTACCTGGTGTCTCCTCCATTCACAGAAATTTCCAGAATAGTCAGGAGACACAGAAAGCAACTTAGAGGTTTCCAGCACTATAGGAAGGTAGACATTGGGGTTGCCAATGAGCACCCCATTTCTTTTGGGGGTGACGAAAATGTTCTAAAATTTGTTGTGGAATTAGTTGCACAACTCTATTGGTATAATAAAAACCACTGCATTGTACACTTTAAAACGGTGAATTTTGTTGCATGGGAATTGTATCTCAATAAAGCAGTTTTCTTTAAAAGAAAAAAAAAAGAAGTCCACTCTTATTTTTTTTATGGACCACACTGAGAGGGCATGTTTCAGGCAGTCCTTCACATGCGTCTTTGTGAAATCAGACTCACAATGATTTTTGTGATTCTCTCCCAGGCTCCAATAACCACCACTCTACTCCCTACTTCTCTGAGATCAACTTTTTAGCTTCCAGTAAGAAGTGTTTATGTAGGAAAATGTTCATTAAAATATTTATAGGACTGGAGATTATCTGAATGTTTAGCCAAAGGGGAGAGATTAAGTTAATTTAAGAGAGATGTAAGCTTATTGATCATCTCAATAGATGCAGAAAAAGCATTTAACAAAATATAGCACCCCTACCTGTCAAAACAGTAAAAACACTAGTGACAGAAGGACTTTGTAAAAGCATTGTAAAAGCTATCTATGATAAACCCAAGGAAGCATCATTCTAAGTGGAGAAAGGTAGAAAGCATTCACTCTAAAACCTGGAAGAAGACAGGGTGCCCTCTCTTTCACCACTTCTATTCAACTTCATCCTTGAAATTTCCAGAGCCATTGGACAAAAGAAAGAAATTAAAGATATACAAATAGGTCAAGAAGAATTCAAATCTCACTCTTTGCTGATAGCATTATGTCATCTTCTTAAATTTTTTATTAGAGCATAATAGTTATACATAGAAGGTGGGTTGATTTGGAAAAGATCCTAAGTGCATGGAATCTGATTTACTAAATTCAGTCCCCACCCCCCCATCTCCCTCCTCTTCCCGCCCCCATTCTCCTTTTTCTACTGATCTTTCTTTGGGTCATTTATCTGTTAATTTCTGACTGGTGCTTTCTACATATACATACAGGTGCAGTCCCCTGTGGTAGACTTCCATGTGCATATAACATGATCTGCATAAGACCTTTCACATTTCCTCTCTTCCCAAACCTCTCCGCCCTCTCATTCTCCTTCTACTCCACTGATCTTCCCTGTATACTTAAGATAGCCAGTCCAACCCCACTTAATCAACTTCTTTCCTCTATTTTGCTCTGGCCCTGATAATTTCAGTTAACTTCTGCCTTTCTGAACACAGAGATCAAGATTGATGTTAAATGAGAAAAACACTACATTGGAAAACACTGAAGGCAACACTGACAGCTTCTGCAGATGATGACTCTGCTTTGTAAATTTTTTTTAACATTTGCAATGAAAAAGAACTTTGTGCAAAAATCCTATGTTTACATAAAAGGACAACAGGAGACAGAGATTACTGAGACAGTGAGAAATGACTTCACACCATGATGAGGTCGAATGGCTTTCTGTTGACTTCTAGCAATTCTCTGGTTACTCCCACCCACCATCACCTCTACAAATGTGTGCGGCTCCATGGGTCTGATTTCCTGAGACCAGTCCCACAGGTTATCAGTCTCCAGGCTGCTTTTCATTCGATATTATTTGCCATGTTGCTGCAGATTAACAAGCCTGTTTGGGGTGCTCTCAGTCCATTCTCATCATGGTCTCTTTTTCTCTGTTTTGTAGCTATGACAACATTGGAAATGAGCAATCAATCATTTGTCACTTAATTCATCTTTTTGAAATTTTCCAACAACTTCCACCTACAGGGCTGGTTCTTCTTGCTCTTTCTGGTCATTTACCTGACCACTCTCCTGGGGAACATGCTCATAATAGTGACTACCAGGGTCAGTCCTGCTCTCCACACTCCAATGTACTTTTTCCTCAGCAATTTGAGCTTCTTGGACGTCTGCTACACATCCACCACACTCCCAGTACTGCTGGTGAACTTCTTCTGGGAGAAGAAGGCCATTTCTTATGAGGGCTGCCTTTTCCAGATCTTCTTCTTGGTGACAAGTGCTGGCACAGAAGGCTTCTTACTGGCTGTGTGGCCAGTATGACTGCTGTGTGGCCACCTGCCGTCCTCCTCAGTACCCAGTTATTATGAGTGTGAAGGTCTGTGTTGGCCTCGTGACTGAGTCCTGGCTGTGTGGGCTCTTGAATATGGTCACACACACGGTGCTGGCCATCACACTCACTCTGTGTGGGCCCCACCATATCAGCCACTTTCTTTGTGATTCCCCATTGCTCCTGAAGCTCTCCTGCTCAAACACCTCTGTCAAGAAATCTGCCCTCCACGTTGTCAGTGCCAACATGAGTGCCAACATGAGCCCCTGCCTCTTCACTGCAGGCTCCGATGCACTCATCATGGCGGCCATCCTGGGGATTACCTCTGCCTAGGGCAGGAGGAAGGCATTCTCCACCTGTGCATCCCCCCTCACTGTCATGGTGGTCTTCTATGGAACAGCCAACTTCCACTATGACAGGCCCAGAGAAGGCTGGACATGGACACCCTGATCTCTTTGCTCTTCTGTGTGGTGAGCCCCCTGTTGAGCCCCGTCATTCACAGCCTGAGAAGCAACGAGGTCCAGAGTGCCCTGAGAAAGCTGGCTGGGAGACAGACTGTATAGTGAGATTAGAACTAGATGATGGTTTCATTCTAGGAAATTTCTTAGTTGTAGAAATATGTGAACTCTTCAGCAGCAATCACAAGAGCGCTCTCTCCATACACAGTGTCTCATGACCACTGTGGTGCCCCTCAAACCAGGGGAAGCACACTGTGCTAAGTATGTGACACATTGTGACCTCACCTAGGTTGGAGACTGGGGTGCAGAAGGACTGTTATAGAGAGCAGAATTTGGAGACTGGGTTTCTGAAGGATCTTACGGAGAGAAGAGGTTGGAGACTGAGGTGCAGGTGGACTGTTACAGAGAGCAGTGGTTGGAGACTGAGGTGCAGAATTACCGTGCAGACAGGAGAGGTGTAAGACTGAGGTGCAGAAGTCTTGTTACATAGAGCAGAGGTTGGAGACTGAGGTGCAGAAGGATTGTTACAGAGAGCAGAGTTTGGAGACTGGGGTGCAGAAGGACTGTTGCAGAGAGCAGAGGTTAGAGACTGGGGTGCTGACAGACCATTACAGAGAGCAGAGTTTTAAGACTGAAGTATAGAAGGACTGTTGCATAGAGCAGAGTTTGGAGACTGGGGTGCAGAAGGACTTTTGAAGAGAGCAGAGATTGGAGACTGAGGTGCAGAAGTCCTGTTATATAGAGCAGAGGTTAGAGAGTGGCGTGCAGAAGGATCTTTACAAGGAGCAGAATTTGGAGACAGGGGTGCAGAAGGATCTTACAGAGAGCAGATGTTGGAGACTGAGGTGCAGATGGACTGTTTCAGAGATCAGAGGTTGGAGACTGGGGTGCAGAAGGATCATTGCAGAGAGCAGAGTTTGGATACTGGCGTGCAGAAGTCCTGGTACAGAGAGGAGATGTTGGAGACTGGGGTGCAGAAGGACTGTTATAAAGAGCAGTATTTGGAGACTGGGTTGCTGAAGGATCTTACATAGAGCAGAGGTTGGAGACTGAGGTGTATCTTGACTGTTACAGAGAGCAGTGGTTGAAGACTGGGTGCAAAAGGTGTAGAAGGAGTGTTACAGAGAGCAGAGCTTGGAGACTCAGGTACAGAACGACTGTTACAGGAAGCAGAATTTGGAAATTGGGTTGCAGAAGGACTTTTACAGAGAGCAGAGGTTGGAGACTGAGATATAGGATTGTTATCGACAGCAGATGTTGGAGACTGGGGTTCACAAGGACTCTTACATAGAGCAAAGGTTGGAGACTGAGGTGCAGAAGGATAGATACAGAGAACAGAGGTTGGAGACTGGGGTTCAGACATACTGATACAGCAACCAGAGGTTGGAGACTGGGGTGTAGAAGGACCGTTACGAAGAGCAGAGGTTGGAGACTGCGGTAAAGAAGGACTGTTACAGAGAGCAGATCTTGGAGACTGGGGAGCAGAAGGACTGTTGCACAGGACAGAATTTGGAGACTGGGTTGGAGAAGGAATGTTACAGAGAGAAGAGTTTGGAAACTGGAGTGCAAAAGGATTTTACAGAGAGCACAGGTTGGAGACTGTGGTGCAGAAGGACTGTTGTAGAGAGCAGATGTTGGAGACTTGGGTCCAGAAAGATCGTTGCAGAGAGCATAGTTTGCAGACTGGGGTGCAGAAGGCTTTTGCAGA
The DNA here is from genome assembly GCF_052094955.1 of Ictidomys tridecemlineatus. Lineage (NCBI taxonomy): Eukaryota > Metazoa > Chordata > Mammalia > Rodentia > Sciuridae > Ictidomys > Ictidomys tridecemlineatus. Next base: position 1,256 of record NW_027521126.1, on the reverse strand, counting down.
GAGCAGAAGTTGAAGACTGAGGTGGAGAAGGACTGTTACAGAGAGCTGATGTTGGAGACTGGGGTTCAGATGGATATTACAGAGAGCAGATGACGGAGATTGAGGTTCAGAAGGATTGTAACAGACAGCAGAGGTCGGAGACTGGGGTGCAGGAGGTTCGTTTCAGACAGCAGAGTTTTCAGACTGTGGTGCAGAAGGACTGTTGCAGAGACCAGATTTTGGAGACTGGGGTGCAGAAGGACCGTTGCAGGGAACAAATTTTGCAGACGTAGTTGCAGAAAGATTGATACAGAGAGCAGAGTTTTGAGACTGGGGTGCAGAAGGACTGTTGCAGAGAGCAGAGGTTGGAGACTGAAGTGCAGAAGGACTGTTGCAGAGAGCAGAGGTTGGAGACTGGGGTGCAGAAGGACTGTTGCCAAGAGCAGAGGTTGGAGACCAAGGTTCAGAAGGACACTTAGAGCAGAAGTTAGAGACTGGGCTGCAGAAGGACTGATACAGAAAGCAGAGAATCTAGTATGGGGTGCAAAAAGAATGTTACATAGAGTAGAGTTTGGAGAATGAAGTACAGAAGGACAGTTGCAGAGAGCAGAATTATAGATTGGGGTGCAGAAGGACTGTTGCAGAGAGCAGAGGTTGGAGACTGAGGTGCAGAAGTCCTGTTCCATAGAACAGAGATTGTAGACTGGGGTGCAGAAAGATCGTTGCAAATAGCAGAGCTTGGAGACACAGGTGCAGAAGGATCTTACATACAGCAGAAGTTAGAGACTGAGGTGCAGAAGTACTGTTGCAGAGATTAGAGGTTGGAGACTGGGATGCAGTAGGATCATTCCAGAGAGCAGTGGTTGGATATTGGGATGCAGAAGGATCATTGAAGAGAGCAGAGTTTGGAGACTTCGGTGCAGAAGGCCTGCTATAGAGAGCAGAGTTTGGAGACTGGCGTGCAGAAGGCCTGCTATAGAGAGCAGAGTTTCGAGACTGGAGTGCAGAAGGCCTGTTACAGAGAGGAGAGGTTGGAAACTGGGGTGCAGAAAAACTGTTTCAGAGAGCAGAATTTGGAGACTGGTTTGCTGAAGGAACTTACAGAGAGCAGATGTTCGAGACTGAGGTGCAGGTGGAGTGTTACAGAGAGCAGTGATTGAAGTCTGGGGTGCAGAAGAATCATGGAGAGCAGAGGTTTCAGACTGAGGTGTAGAAGAACTGTTACAGAGAGCAGAGTTTAGAGACTGACGTGCAGAAGGACTGTTACAGAAAGCAGA